>NC_056741.1:1374328867-1374408867 GCF_019279795.1 Protopterus annectens | reverse complement strand
CTTCCCTTTCACCTCAGGTGCTGATGCTTGACTCTGCTGCAGTCATCTGTTGCTCATTGGACTTCTTATAACTTTTTGTTTGTTCCTCTAGTGCTGCTTCATGGGAAACCACTAAGAACTGGGATGCAGGAACATTGTCTGCAAATGTTCAGCTGCCCTGGTTGGGTAAGGGAGGAACACTTTTGCCAGCATTGGAGAAAGGACTGGGTGATGGTTAATGCTTTTTCTCTAAGCCACTTTGAAGACTTTAATTCCTGAGGAAGGGATCATCCTTCAAATCACTCTTTTAAATGAGTGATCTTCCATAAAAAAGTAACATAAGGTTAGACATTTATTTCTTCTAGTGCAGATAAGGAGCATTGGCTGGGCTTTGCTAAATGTTTATTTAAAGCCTTTCAGTCTTTGCATACTGACTCTTCCACTCCTTTAAAAAGTTTTTTTTGGGGGGATTGGCTTCAATGGCCTGAAATTGTCCATAAATAGACTTAAAAATGAAAGTTAAAGAAAAAGTCATGGACATTCAGAATTGCCATTTAGTTGAAACACCTGATATCCTTAAAGGGTGATTTGCATATATCCCATAAGGCCTCTGATACAAGAGGTGTAAGGTATCACACAGTTAGAAGTTTAGCTTTGCCAGGTTTTTCTTTTTGCATTTTTTAACCAGTTGGTTATCTGTGTGCCCTTTTTACTCCTTTAAAAAGGAAAAGATTTTCCTTTTTCTCAGATTCTGATCCCCAGTCTGAGGGACAATATTTAGGCATAGACCATGTTTCTCAAATTACCATTCCACATTATGTACCCATATCTTACTTTGAGAAAGGTCGTTGTTCAGTTTCTCCTCCGAAAGAGTGGTATTTTCCAGGTAATGTTACCAGAATGAAGGACTTGTTTCAGTAGGAACAAAAGAAATACCAGAATTACCAGCAAATATCTTATGATTTATTACGGGTGGATTTTCCTCAATCTGAAACTGTTAGATGTCCTTCAAGGTAGCATCTGCAGTCATAACAAATGGGTTGACCTGGGGTCCAGCTTCGCTGATGTCATCACCTGACGCCATCTCTGCTGGTCTTGGTATAAAGGCATCAGCCTCCAGAGATTACTACTACTACTGTGGTTCCTAGTGAATTATCAGACACCATCCCTTTGGATGTCTCTACCCTTTAATATCCTTAATTAGGGATCCCAATCTCACCCAGACAGGGCCTCTCAGCCTCCAGAAAGCCAGTGTCCTCTGATGATTCTTGGACATTACAGATCAGCCAGAGGCTCCTTTTCTACTTATGAAGATTCCGATGCTGAAGAATCCATTCCATCTGCCTCTCCACCAGAGGAATTTTCCTTTGGAGAAACCTTACATGCCATGAGAGAACAATTCCAATGGCAGGGACAAGATTACTCAGATTCAAGAAAAAGGCTTAGGACCTTCCTCCAGTTCTGCCTGTTGTGGATGATGCATTTAATGATGTTTGCACTGCTCCTGATACTTTACCTCCAGCCCCTGCCAAACCAGATAGATTTTACAGGGTGCCAGACACTCATCACCACCTATACAAGGCCCCACTTGCAGATCCTGAGACTATATCCCAGGGAATCCAGGTCCTTAGAGAGATGGGGAAAAAGTTTACACCTCTGCTACTCTCCCAGCTAGAGCTTTAAACTATCAGTTTCATATGATCCAATACCAAGAGTTTATGCTTGATCAGTTAACTAAGAAGCTGTCCTCTGATGACTCCTTAGATAAAAAATATGTTTTAGAAATGGTGAATAACATTCAGCAGGTTAGTAACCATTCCTTAAAATGTGGCTATGATGCACTGGAGGCTTCATTTAGATCAGCCATGACTGGCACAGTGATAAGAAGGCATGCATGGTTGAAAGAACAGGTCTATCATGTTAAAGCAAAGCTGTTAGATGCTCCTATGGATAAGGCCAGTCTATTTGGTACCCCATGCTCAGCAAGTAATGAAGAAAATGGAAGAGAAGGCAAAATCTGTACAAACAGTTAAGGATTTCTTACAGGTTCAGCCCCCAAGGTTTAGCAGGAACTGGCAAAATTGGTCCTTTCCAGACTCCTCAAAATCTCAAAGAGGCAGCTAGAGGCAGAAGTCAATCCAGAGGAGGTGCCTACAGAGGACGCTAGTGGCAAGGCAATAACCAGCGAGGCACAGACACAACCACTGCCACTGCAACAGGACAATCACAGTGACTAGCAAATAGCAGCACCTTTAGAAAAATTGGCACTATATCACAAAAGACAAGTGGATTTTGCAAACCATAGACCAAGGCTACAGGTTCCACTTCCACACCTTACCAGTAAAAGAGGAATGCCAAACCTACCTCCAAATCAAAAACAGAAGCTCTAAAGCAGATAGCTCAATTAACAAAGATGAGAGCTGTGGAAAGAGTACCAATAACAGAACAGGGCAAAGGATTCTACTCCAGACTCTTCCTAGTACCAAGAAAGAGAAAAGTTGGAGACCTATTCTCGACCTGTCCGTCTTAAACACATTCATCATTGTCCCAAAATTCAAAATGCTGACCCTACAGCAACTTCTTCCCATGCTGGGCAAGGAGTGTTGGCTGGTAACTCTAGATCTCAAGGAGGCATACCTGCAAAATTGCAGAAGATACCTCAGATTTCTTGCAGGATCAGAGCATTATCAATTCTCAGCATTGCCCTTTGGCTTATCTAGAGTATTCACAAAATGCCTGGCATCAGTAATCGCTCATTGCAGGCTACAGGAATCCAAATTTATCCATACCTGGACGACTGCCTGTTACAAGCGGACAACAAAAGCAAGCTGACAACAGATTTACAAAGAGTCATTTGCTTACTACAAGCCCTGGGATACACAGTCAATTTAAAAAGTCAAGACTGATACCATCTCAGACAAGAACATTCTTACACAGTGAAACAAATGGCATTCCTAACTGCAGAAAAACAAGAACAACTCTAGCATTAACAAAGCAGAACAAACTAACAGCAAGAAAAGTACTGCAGGCCTTGGGCTTTATGGCATCATGCATAATCTGCCAGACTGCATATGAGGAAGCTACAGTGGTACCTAAAGAATTTATGGTCTCAACACAGGCACAGCTTAGAAACCGAAATTCCAATAATCCCATGCCTGAAACAAGAGTTCCTATGGTGGGCTCAAGCATGCCAGTCAAACCCAGGCTTGCCATTCCACAACTTTCAAGCAAGTCAAACCATCACAACAGGCCTCAGACCTAGGCTGGGGATGTTGGGCAAATGCATACAAGGATTGTGGACTCCAGACCAGCTGCACCTGCACATAAACCAAAAGAAATGCTGGCAGTAAAACTAGCAATCCAGAAATTCAGACCATTCCTCAAAGAAGGCCATTTAATGATAAGGACAGACAACACCACAGTCATGTGGTACATCAACAAACAGGTATGCAGGATGACTCTGGACCTTTGGAATATGGCTCTGAGCTACAACATCCAGTTACAGGCAATATTTGTGCCTGGAAAAGAAAACACCCTAGCAGACATGTTAAGCAGAACCACCTCGGATACTCACGAATGGATGCTACACCCGGACATCTTCAAGGCCATCACAAAGAAATGGGGAATGCCACAAATAGACCTATTCACATCCCCACTCAATCACCAGCTCAAAAAATTCTGCACAAGGACATACCACCCACTTGCATGGAAGGTGGAATCCTTCAGTTGGAAAGGCCTGACAGCATATGCATTTCCACCTCTTCCTTTGATGCACAAGGTACTACTGAAAATCAAAAGGATAATCCTGATAGCTCAATTGGCCAAGACAACACTGGTACCCATTGCTGAGGAGCATGTCTCAGGGGAGAATGTGGTCAATACCCTGATGCCTTTGATGTTAACTCAGAACAACTACAACATCATGCACCCAAACCTAAAAACATTGCAACTGACTGCCTGGAACATCACATAGCAGCAACTAACCCAGACCTATCCCAAAGAGTTAAAGACATTATCTTTGAAGCCCGCAGACCTTCAACAAGAAGGAACTATGCAGGAAAATGGAAAAGGTTTGTCATTTGGAGTACTGAAAGAGGAAAAGATGTGTTGAACATACATATTGCTAACATCCTGGCTTCTACATACAGGCCTGTCTTATTCCTCCATCAAGATACAAGCATCAGCTATTTTCTACTCAGGCAGTTCCTCAGAGGGATCAAGAATGTAAAACCTCAAACCACCATTACCAGCATGGGACTTGAACTTTGTGCTAGAAAATCCATTTGAACCAGCAGCAACAGCAGATCTTCAACACCTATCATGGAAAACTGCTTTCCTACTGGCAATTACTTCAGCAAGGAGGGTTTAATGGCAGTACAACCCTTCCTAATCTTCCATCAAGATAGGGTCTCCATGAGAACTAATCCTACATTTATGCCTAAGGTGGTATCCAGAGTGTCTTTAAACCAGGCAATCCACCTACCTACCTTCTTTCCCAATCCACAGAACAGGGGGAAAGACTGCACAGAACCAAAGGTAACAGAAAAAACAGACAATCTCCAAATGGATAGGAAATTGCATAAGATTCTGTTACTCCTACCATGGAAAACCAATTCCACAGAACATAAGACCTCATTCTACAAGGGCTACAGCCACTACCACAGCTTAAGCATTATAATTTACCTCTATACTCTAGATCATGACTGCAGATGCTACCTTGAAGGACATAGTACAGTTTTGTACCTACCATAAATGTAGATGTCCGAACAGGATAGTCTCTTATGGTGTATTTGTTTGTATATATGTACATACATGCTTATTGTTTGTGTTTGCCTTCTACTTTTTTGGAAACATTGGCATTTACCCAAAATTTAGCTTTCCAAGAGGGCAACTGGCATCTGGGGCAAGAAACACTGAGGGAAATGGTGTCTGCTGATGCCCAGCAGAGATCAGGACAACCCATTTGTTATGACTGCAGATGCTATCCTGTTCGGACATCTACATTTATGGTAGGTACAAAACTGTACTTTCTGTGTTGCCAGCCTTAGAGAATGCTTCTTTGCAGCCAGCATTTGCCTGACAGTTAGCCACCTACTCCCAGAAAGAATTATAAATTCTGATTAATTATATAACATACTCCAGTCCAACAAATTCATTTTTTTCTAACCCCAGGTTAGAAAGGGACAGTGGCATGAACCTGGGCTCTAGTAACTTGATCTTTCTCTCCTCAAGTTGCAAGAAGAAAAAAGTTATCCAAGAGGCTTCAGTCTTGGCCCTGTTTGCCTTTATTTTGTATGAATATAATATAATTAGCAAATTATTGTGCTGGCAGTATCTCCCTCCATCACACTAGTGTGATGAAAGGAGATGCTGCTAGCACAAGTACACACACACTATTTCCAGATGCAGCTCTCAGCATCAAGTGCAATTTCCCTTAAGAGCACACAGAGACCACAGCCAGTCTGGGGCCAGCCACCTCTCCCTGTTCCCAGAACTCCCCTAGAGGTGTCTATGGACCATCTTAGAAGTCTTACAACTGTGTGTCAATGACAATGTAGGACATTACATTTCACTGAAATAACATAGAAGAGTGTAAGTTAACCTAGTTGTAATAGTAACATTTGTGATGAAGGTTAATAAGGCTGTCAGTCTGAGAAAGTGAAATGCCTGACAAAAATGCCTGTGACAACAATGAACTTTTTAAGAAGTGCATATGAATAAAAGTTCCATTTTCTAATGAATATCTATAATATTTTCATTATAACATGAACAAATCTAGCATGTTCTTGAAAACTATAATCATACCTTAGCAAGACCAAAAGCCATTTGTCCATTTAAATCCAAATTAATAGCAATCTTCTTCAGTGTTCTTCACATACACAGCTCTCCTCACCTTCAAGTTCCCTAGCTGCATGTTTTTCATTTTATAGTGTAGATTCAGGTCTGTGAGCATGGTGAAGATATGAATGAGGTGTGAATTCATTAGAACTGCTGAATACTAAGCTTTGGCTGTGTGTAACAGGTGTACACATAGTGTAGGCACTACCTCTGTGTTTGTTGCTAATGGATTGCAACTGTGAATTATTAGTGGGAGGGAGAAGGAATCCATAATTCACACTCCTTACCTGCAGTGGGTTTGTCAGCCAGGATACACTTACAAAGTGTAGAAATAATTGTAGCAGGCTTTGAAATGGAAGTGAATAGCACACATTTATCAGATTATGTGCACTTATAGACAAACTCGCCTTCCTTTAATGAAAACTGTACTTTACTGTCATGTAATACTGTCATACACTTTAAGGACAATGATACAAAATGTCCTATAGGCTGCATGTGTGAGAATACAGCACAGATAAGAGAAGAATGACCACAATACAAAGACAAGGTAGAGCTGCACTGCTGTAAAAATACTCATAAATGGTTGTGGGATCATTCATTGCATTAAATCTGTAAGCAACAAATGTAGAAACAACTGAGTGTACAAGTGTTATATGCTGTTATAATACTGTGCTGGAAATGGAACTTGCTTATATGCACAATGATTATCATTCCTGCTGCAAAGCTGTTTCTGTGGCAAAGAGAGCTAAGACATCATGACTGTGTTTTGTAGGTTCAGTAATCTTGACAGCTCAAATCCAGAGTTGTGTAAAAACCTGTAATGTGTGTTAAAATTTGTTTTGTAATGTTATACTTTTTCTTCATTTTTGATATATATTAATATTTGCGTGGCTTAACATAGGATGAAATGGATAAATACATTAAATGTAATGTTAAGTTACTTGTATGTTAAAGACTGCATAAATTACTGGTGTGAGTCACGTGTGTGTGTGTGTGTGTGTGTGTGTGTGTGTGTGTGTGTGTCTGTGTAGCACACCTGGTAAACACGATGAAGTGCACAGTATATAGCATATTTATATCATGGTTCAAGTCCCACATGTATCTTTTAATGATGAAACCTAATAAAAGCTTATTACAAGAATAATGCATGTTTAGCTTTGCCTGTCACGTTTGTGCATCGCTTACCTTTGTGCAAACACAGTCTGGTCTAATGGTCCAGGAAACAAGCAGATGTTGTTAATTTCATAAAATATACATTGTTATGTCTTTTGCCTTCCATTGTGCTATGCTGGCAGTCAGCAAGTTTCCAGAACACCTGCAGACAATAAACAGATGCTTGTCAATTTCAAAAGGATGCATTACTGCATCTTTTGTTTACTATCACACAAACTTGTTAAGTGGTATTGCATGATGGTCAAAAACACCTGCAGGTCCAGAACACCTGCAGACACCAAGGAAACACTTTTCAGTTTCAAAATGGATACATTGTATCATGGGTGGTTTGACACTGTGCAGACACACTAAGCAGTGTTGCGTAGGGGTCAGCACACATATATAGTATGACTGTGAAACTATATAGCTGCTTTTTAATTGTTACTGTGGCAGCAAGTGTAAGTTAAGGGCTACAATTGAGATGTTCTTCATGTTTCATTGTTGCAGTCATCACTTGTAGGTTATCCCTGCTGTGGTAGCCCTCGGCAGGCCCGAATACCAGAGTCAGTGTTTTTGTGCACCAGCTGCTGTCGCTTGTAATATGATGTCAGGTTGTCAGTACTATAAAGCAAGGCAGCCGACGTCATTACATCAGTCTTTCTTGCCATGAAGCCCATAGTAGAAGCAGTTCACACGAGTGCTGGTCGGTCACCACCAGAAGTCAAATTTCAGCAGAAAACGTCTAAAGCTAACTACCCCATTGGGGACCCTTTTTTCTTGCTTTACCCGATGTCTGAAAAAGTTAACAATTGTCTTGTCTGTGGAAAGCAGATCCCACACCGAGACTTTCATTCTTACTGCATCACTTGTTTAAGCCCAGACCACGACATCCCTCGTTGCCGGTTCTGTGTCCTCTTTAATGCGAGAACCATTCGCCGTAGAGCTCTTTTTGTAGACAATTATTTTCGTGTTCTGTCTTCGAATTCCGATATGGCCAACAATCCACTTACATTCTGAAAAAACGTAAAGATAGAGACAGGCCACACAAGGCTAAGCCTTCCAATCACGCTACTGCTAAGCTAGTTGTCAGTTCTCCGGAATTCAGTGAGGTGCTTTTGCAGCCCCTGATGCCCGGCTCGCTTTCTAAACAGGCCTCTGCCGAGACCTTTTCGGAGTCCGGTATGCCACAGAAATCCACTTCGTCTTCCGAGCCTTTGGCTATCTCTGCTTTGGTTGGGTCCCGAGCAGTGACGCAGGCACTGGCTTCTGAGGAGGCCATTCACACTACCAATTCTAGACAAAAAATTACGTCTTCTCTTCCGACTACCATTTCTCAGAGACCAATGGATTCTCTCAGGCCTCAAAGCCAGGCCACGCCTAGGAAATCTGCTTCTAGCCACCATCTTGCTACTGCTCCCCCACCCCAAGTTCAAATGCTTAAAATGGTGGAGGATCTCATCTCCCTTATCTGAGGTACTGAAGCCCCCACTCCAAAAAGGAAAAGGCTTTCTTATCCAGAAATTATGACAGACCAAGAGTCTGAGGAATCTGATTAGTCTACCTTTGAAGAGGAACAACAGCCCTTAACTATTTATGAGGATTCAGATGCAGAGGAATCCATCCCCTCTTCCGCCCCTCCAGAGGACCTCTCCTTTGAGGAAACCCTTCAGTCCCTCAGGGAACATTTTCAATGGGAATCTCAGGACTACCCACAGTCAAAGAAATGACTTAGAGAGTTTCTGGACCTACCCTAGCACAGACCCTTATTCTAGAAGTGGTGGACGATGTTTTCCTTGAATCCAGTTTAGCCGCTGATGACTTGTCTCCTGCTCCAGCTAAACCCAACAGGTACTACAGAGTACCGGATTCTCACAAATACCTGTACAGGAACCTTGCTGCAGACCCTGAGGTCATTACACAGGGACCCAAAAGAGCTAAGACTAGTTCTGCCAAGAATCATCTTCCTTCTGACAAAGACTCCAGAGCTCTGGACAGATGGGGTAAGAAAGTATATACCTCTGCAACCTTAGTTATCAGAGCACTCAGTTGTCAGTTCCATATGTTAAAATATCAACACCACACTTTGGAACAATTAAAACAGAAGACTGCTACCTCTCCCGACAGTGCCAACTCAAAAGAGCTGGCAGAATTACTACACTCTGCTTGTCAAGTGGCCAAGCACTCATTACAATGTGGATATGATGCCCTAGAAGCCTCTAGCAGGGCAGCAGTGACAGGATCTGTTATTAGAAGACATGCATGGCTGAAGAAACAACCTCTCCCTGATTATGTCAAGTCTACACTTATTGATGCACCCCTAGATAAGGAATGCCTGCTTGAGGAAAAAGCAGAAGAGGTGCTTAAAAAGATGGAAGACAAAGTAAAATCTATGCAAACAGTAAAATATTTCTTTCAAGTTCAACCACCCAGATTCAGCAGGAATTTCCCCTCTAAGAACTGGGCCTACCCTGCACCCAGCAGACAGGGCCAAAGTAAGCCCTGCAGGGGCAGGACATCCAGGTCCATATCCCAGGGCCAGCAAAGAAGCAAACAATGGACCACTTCCACCTCTAAGGCAGGGAGTTCTAAGCCAAGCTTCTATGGTAAGCACTCACAATGACTCCACCTCCCCCCTCTGCCCTCCTTTCACTCATCTAAAACTAGGAGGAAGGCTCACCTTCTTCAAGGACAAGTGGGTCTCTATAACCAAGGACCAATGGGTATTAAAAATAATTTCTCAGGGATACAGATTCTCTTTCAGCAAACTCCCAATTCCAAGAGGGTACCCAGACACCCCCCCAAAACCAGTGGGCAGAGGCATTAAAGCAGGTAAAACACTAATATCCCAGGAGGCAGTATAACCTGTCCCTCCGGATCAAACAGAAAAAGGTTTTTACTCCAGACTATTCCTTGTTCCTAGAAAAGAGGGCAATTGGTGCCCCATCCTGGATCTATCCAAACTGAACACCTCCTTGGTAGCCCCCAGATTCAAAATGCTAACCTTGCAGCAGCTCATGCCTATACTCACATAAAATGCCTGCCTAGTGACACTAGACCTAAAAGATGCCTACCTCCACACCCCCATCAGGGAATCATGCAGAAAATTCTTGTGCTTCAGTGCAGGCAATCAGCACTTTCAGTTCTCTGCACTGCCCTTTGGCTTATCTACTACTCCCAGAGTATTCACCAAATGCTTGGCCCTGGCTGTAGCATTCTGCAGACAGAGAAATATACAGATTTACCCTTACCTGGATGACTGCCTCATTCAGGCAAACAGGAAAGAAAAGTTGCTCCAGGATCTTCTCTTTGTCAAAAAACTTCCCTAGGGTTCACCATCAATAAGAAAAAAATCAAAGCAAAACCCCACCAGGAAAATTGTTTTCCTAGGAGCTGTGCTAGACACAGCAACCCTAATGACCTTCCTATCTCCAGAAAAGCAGAGCTTCGTGCCTCTCTACTTCACCCAGCTGGCTTCCAGAAGTCACCGCACTGCGTGCAAGTTCCTGCAAGCCCTGGGATACATGGCATCTTGCATCCTTCTCATCCCTCTTGCCAGGCTTCACATGAGGAAAGCTTCAGTGGTACTTAAAGAACCTTTGGTGTCAGCACTGTCAGTCTCTAGAGACCACTCTCCTACTGATCCCTTGCATAAGGGACAAATTTATCTGGTGGGCAGAGGCCTGTGCCATGAACAAGGGTCTTCCCTTCATCCTCCGCCCTTCAGGCCAGACAGTCACCACCGACGCCTCAGACATAGTTTGGCATGCTCACCTAGCAGTTAGGTGTACCCAAGGCCTCTGGAATGCCCAGCAACTTCACTTGCACATCAACCAGAAAGAAATGATGGCAATGCAAAATGCTCTGACTTCCTTCCAACCCCATCTCAGGCCATGGGTCCTCCTTATAAAAACAGACAACACCACAGTAATGTGGTACATCAACAAGCAGGGGGGCACTCAGTCTTACCCCCTGTGTGGGTTAGCCACGAGTCTGTGGCTTACAGCCACCTCCATGGGGCTACACCTAATTACTCAATACTTACTAGGGATCAACAACACACTGGCAGACCACCTAAGCAGAAACATACTGGATCCCCACCAATGGCAGCTCCATAGAGAAATCTTTCTGCAAATCACCCAGGAGTGGGGGACCCCAGAGGTGGATCTCTTTGCCTCGCACCTCAACCACCAGCTGCACAAGTTTTGTACCAGGGAATATCACCTCCTAGCATGGAAGGTGGATGTCTTAACCTTCCCCCGGAGCTCCCTCTTTGTGTACACATACCCTCCTCTGCCACTTATTCCCAAGGTTCTAATCAAAATAAGAGAGGAGAGACCAAAGGCCATCCTCATCGCTCCAGATTGGCCCAGACAGGATTGGTACCCCTTACTACTCAGTCTGACCTTACAGCCCCCAAAGCTGCTTCCCCTAAGGCCAGACCTCTTGACCCAGGAGAGGGGGAAGGTACTGCACCCAGACCTACAGACTCTCAAATTTTCAGCATGGCTGATACACTAAAAATTAACAAGAAGTCACTGTTAAGCAAACAGGTCCTGGACATCATCACAGAGGCCAGAAGGCCCAGCACAAGAAAATCTTATACAGGAAAATGGAAAAGATTCTGCTCCTGGAAACAATCCAAAGGGGGCAGTACCTCCCAACCTTCCATCCCTCTCATCCTCGATTACTTAGCAGAGTTGCTCAATAGTGGCCTCTCCTTCTCCTATATTAAAATCCATGCCTCGGCCATTTCAGCCCATTATGATTCAGACCTAACCGCCTTCTCTCATTCTTTGATTAAGCAATTCCTCATTGAGGCTTCTAATATCAGGCTTCCCAGAAGACCACTTATTTCACCCTGGGACCTGAATTATGTGTTAGAGAAACTAAACTTACCTCCATTCGAACCTGCCGCTTCAACAGAATTGAAGTACCTCTCCTGGAAGACTGCCTTCCTACTAGCTATCACCTCAGAAGGGTCTCAGAACTTCAAGCTGTCATGGCTGTCAAGCCCTTCATAATTTTCCATGCAGAGTCTCCCTCTTTATGCCCAAGGTGGTATCTGATGTGACCCTTAACCAGGCCATACACCTTCCCACCTTCTTTTCCAACCCTCAAAACAAGAGGGAAAAAATTCTACACTCACTAGATGTACACAGACAACTCAGATACTATCTGGACCGCACTAAGCCATTCAGAAAAACTGACCAGCTTCTTGTAAGCTTTGCCCCAGGGGCAGAGGGGAAGCCCATCTCCAAACAAACCATTTCCAAATGGATTTCACAATGTATCCATTTTTGCTACAGACTGCGTGGGAAACCCATCCCTAAGTCAATCCGTACCCATTCCACGAGGGCAACCTCCACTTCCACTGCCTTCCTCAGAGGAGTACCTACCAGGGACATATTGGAAGCGGCCACCTGGACCTCTGTCCAAACCTTTACAAAGCATCACCACATACCTCTCTTTTCTAAGTCTAGGGCAGGGTTTGCCTCTGCAATTCTGCAGGGCCTCCTGACCCATACCTAGGACTCTACCTATCCTTCCACCCTTTACCTCAGCTTTGGGAATCCTCCCACAGGTGATGACTGCAACAGTGAAACATGAAGAACATAGTACAGCTGTGTACACTTACCATAAATGTAGATGTTCATGTGTATTCACTGTTATAGTCTTGGTTTGCCTCCCTCCATCCCCCATTTCACATCTTCCTCTAGGGGGACGCATGCTTCCCAAGGTGGCTCTTAGCCACCAGGACCACTTCTCTCTTTTCCCTTGTGCTTCTGATGGGTTAGGGCAAAAAAACCTGATGTAATGACGTTGGCTGCCTTGCTTTATAGTACTGACGACCTGACATCAGACTACAGGCGACAGCAGCTGGTGCACCAAAACATTGACTCTGGTATTCAGACCAGCCGAGGGCTACCACTGCAGGGATAACCCACAGTTGATGACTGCAACAGTGAATACACTCGAACATCTACATTTATGGTAAGTTTACACAACTGTACTTTTTCTTTATATAAAAAATTAACATTAGGCCAGTAATTACACAAAGAAATAACTATCTATAGAAGGTGCATTGAGCATACAAAGAATGTCAGGTAAATATTAAATGTTTAACTGTGTATATCAGAATTATGGTTGTACAACTACACATTTATTTTCTGAACTATCATGTCGCACTCATACATGGTTAAACACCAGGCTCTTTAATGTGTATGTATAACTAATGAGCAGGTCAGACAAACACGACCTTGGTTGCAGTGAGCACTCTGCACAGTGATGAATGTAAAAAATATACTTGTAGTTCAACCTTCCCTGTGGCAAATGGTATAAGTTAATTCTCACAATATAGGCGAGTCAGGGTTCTACTCTAGCACACTCACAATTTTATTAATGACTGTCCACTCAATGCTAAAAAATAAAGACCAGTGTAAACATAATTATAAATAACAATAACAATGTATAGCACTGGAGCTGAATTACATGAGTGACTGTGGGTATACTAACAGTTATGTTTCTGTAATTATTATTGTCTTTTCTGGCCTTGGATAGACTTCATACTTCAGTGATAGTTGCTCACGCATGAATGTATAATTCAGGACCTTGTCAGATCACACACGTACATGGTTAACCCCTCACTCTGTCCTATGTATATATAATTAATTATCATGTCTGACAAGCACTTCTTCTGTGTCAAGGATGAAAAAAAACCTGTATGGAAGAATATGTTTTGTCTATTTTACATAGATTTGAATCCCACATTGTATAAATTACTTTTATCAGTGTGTAAATATGCCAAAAATGTGTGTCAGGTCATTAAATGTATACCTCTAATACATGTCTGCAAAATTAAATCATTTAACAGTTACAGCAGAATCCAAACCAAAAACTAATGGCAACTGTAACATTACCCTTCCTAGTTCATAAACTGCTTTCCTCTCTGTTTGGCACTGTTGCTGTCTGCTTAACACCACATAGACATGGTTGGCATGGTTGTTTGGGTTTGCCCAGTAGCTGTAAAACACTATATCTTGAACTGGCAAGAAAATACTCTAACTGTTCTACATCTGGGACCCAACCTGGCATTACTGCATCTGCAGCCCTTGCACTACCTGGGCCCTCCATATCAGGTAGCAATACCCTGGCAGCCGGTGCAGTGGTACCCTCCATAAGTATTGGCTGATGTGGTTATTTTGTCACCTTCCAGGAGATGCCAGGCATGATGCATGCGGTCATGGAAAGCACCATTGGTGCACACCTTAGCTGAATGGAGAAGATGCTTGCCAGAATGCTCGGCAAAAAAATGTCAAGCACTCTAACAGCAAGCTAAGAAGAGAAATGTTGATGACAGTTCTGAGGATGAGGACTAGATTCTTACTGTCCCCACATTTGATAGGCATGGGCATCCGATGTCCCCTCCCTATCCTCAATCATGGTACCCTTCTCCATCCCTGTCTTTTGTCTTGTTTGCCCTGTTTGTCTGCGTTTGCATCCTTACCTGCTCTACTTACCTGACCCTGACATAACTATGTCCTTACCAACATTCCTCTCTTACAAAAGTAAAAACACAAAAAATATATATTTTTCCATACATGGCTGTCCACTTTGCACATATGTCTTCTCGACACACTTGATTCGGTCCAATTGGCTATACAACATGACTGTGTTGTTGTCACTCATCTTTGTTGAAGTGACAGTTGAAATTCATCCAATATTCTATCCATGTTCATTTTCAGTGTTGAAGTGGATAGCTATGGTTCTTTCCTAATTACCTCCTGCACATTTCTGTATTGCTTTCCCTTTTTTCTTCCCCTGGTGTACTTAGGTAGGGGTTCTAATCTCATTGTGGTCATTTGATGTGTGTGTGTGTGTGTGTGTGTGTGTGTGTGTGTGTGTGTGTGTGTGTGTGTGTGTGTGTGTGTGTGTGTGTGTGTGTGTGTGTGTGTGTGTGTGTGTGTGTGTGTGTGTGTGTGTGTGTGTGTGTGTGTGTGTGTGTGTGTGTGTGTGTGTGTGTGTGTGTGTGTGTGTGTGTGTATATATTTGGCTGTGTAGTCAGAAGAATATAACTGTCTATCCTACTCTCAGCAATACAGTTCCATGGAGTACAAATATTTTGACAGTCGTACATGGCTACACATCTGTTTCATACAGACCTCCCAAAATCTTCTCTCAAATATCCAATGATGATACCATCCACTGTAAATTATCCAGCAGCATTGTAATAGTTAGACTTGTGCCATGGTGCTTATATTAAGTACTGAGTTCTCCAGCTGTTATACAGTTATGTAGGGGTTCTATTCTCACTACAGTCAACTAGTGCATATATGTGTGTGTGTGTGTGTGTGTGTGTGTGTGTGTGTGTGTGTGTGTGTGTGTGTGTGCGCACGTGTCTGTGTATCTGTCTGTCTGTGTTTACTTGGTTGACATTCAACATAGCATCTTAGACCAGCATGTGAGACACTGCTACTACCATCTTCTTCTCACCAGACACTGGTGATGTCATCAGCTAAAAAGTGCTATCAGACACTAAAAAAGTCAGACTTGTGCTGTGGTGATTACATTAAGTACTGTGCTTTGTAAATAGTTAGGTAGGCGTTCTGTTCTCACTGTGGTCAACTGCTTTATGTGTGCATTCAATAATCATTATGGTGACAATTTTAGAATGACATGCAAATTCACAGCTATGTGAGACCCTCCTCTGAACATCTTCTTGTAACATACATTGATGATGTCATCCTGTATAACATGTACTTTGACAGTATTCAAGACAAACCTGTGCTGTGGCAGTAACATTACATACTGTGCTTTCAAGCTGCTTTACCTACATATGTAGCGGTTCTAATCTGACAGCAGGCAGTTTGAGTGTGTATACATCCAAATATTACTTCTGAGGCATTTTTACACAGGTAAGTGACTCCACGTCCATGTCAGACACTCCTCCCAACATGTTCTTCTCAGCATACAATGATGCTGTCGTACTCCATAAAGTGCAAAGTGACAGTGTTAAAGTCAGACATACGTGGTAGTGCTACTGCTACATTGCATGGCATTCATCTTCTGTACCTGCACAGGTGTAATGTTCAAATCAGGCCCAATCTACTGCTGTGTGTATGTGGTTGGTTGTATATTGTGGTCACTGGATGATCTTTCGACTCACTCTTTCATTTCACTACCACTTAGGATAACTTTTTACATAGCCCCATGCATCTACCATCCTCATCTTTCCTCTGGCCACATGACATCCTTCCTACAGAGGAGTGGAGGATGTCCTCATGTCAAATATGCATACACACATCATGAAGCAGAGTCCTTCTGTGAGCTCTGCAATCAGTCTCCAGACCGCTACATGTGTGATTGCTAATTCTGTCATGGTGTGGTGCACATGTCCCATATGGAAAGTGGCAGTATGTAATGCAGTCCAACAAGTACACACATACAGACAATAGTCTTACTATCTTCCATCATATAGATAAGAGAGTTTGTTTTAAATGGTATAATGGCTATGATTTTATATGATGTTGGCCTAATAATGCCCTATGACCCTATGAACAGTTGACATTTCAATGTTGTTGTCATTGACATGTACTATATTGAACTGTAAATGTACAGTACGGCTACAAGAGGCTATTACAGTTTGTGATAATGTAAGCTAATGTACTGATGGCCGCTGCTGCCATTTCATTGCATGCTTCTCCTATAACAGCTGTAGTAATATGCCTCCTGAGAACTTTTGACATAGTATGATACACTTTTATGTATATTGTTGGATTATTAGGACATGTGTTGTTATAGTGGAGCAGATCAACATTCTGAACAGTTCACATTCCACCATCACAGTAACACTTGCAGAATGGCACAGATGTGCATATGTGTACATACCATCATTAAATGCTCTGTGACAGACATCAGTATAAATTCATACTGATTACATGGGCATGTAATTCTTTTTTTATCCGCATGTTGTTATACACAACAATTCATCATGTTTTGATTCAGTTGTAGTCTTGTGGAATTCATTGTATGTGCAGTTGTGTTGCTATTCCCAAGGATTATTGAGGTGGTCAGCAGCACCATTGTGTAACTATTAGAATTTGTATCAGGAAGTGTTCTGCATGAGCCACAAACAATTGATCTTAATGTGTCCGTATATGGCATCAGGCTGCTCAGAAAAAGCTTTTCTATGAAACACATACAGGTATATGTTTTGCACTTGATATGATTACATGACATTGGTACAGTTGTACGACTGTGTCAGTAGTACCAGCGTGTGGAATGTGATGAACAACCAAGGCTGTATTTGGAGGTCTTTTCACAAACCATTTATTCTAGAAAATATGAAATTTTAAGGGGAGGAATCCACAACTAAGCACAGAGCTATTTATGGATGCCACCAGACGTATTCAACTGGAGAAAAAAGTCAATCTGCTAGCTGACAGTTTGTTTCATGTCACCCCCCCCCCCCCATCACCACTGGCCATCAGCCAAAGTATACATGCAAACTTTGCTTAATTTGTATTCTCACAAGCGCAGCTCATCTCTGTGCTGTTTACAGTTAATAACACAGAATCAATGGGCCCTGACAACATCATAGTTTGCCTATAGCGGAAAATACAACCTGACCTAACAGACACAGTTGGATCCCTACTTTAACACAGCCTGTGTTCTCATAGAAGGGTGTACAGCAGCATGCATCCTTCTGACTGGGGAGGGGAGGACTATTACCTCATGCATGGAGTTATAGACCCATAATCCTGACTGTCATCTGTGAGGTAGACCAGCTAGTCATAATGGACCTTCTCAAAAAGGACACAAGTAATCTCCTGACTATGTACCAAATACATGCTTGACTTGTTAGGCTACATCATATTTGTTACATCTGTTTGATGTCTTAAAGTCACCAAGGGCATGCATGATGAAAAAACTGTCATCCTGCATAACTTGACCTGGCCAAGGCATTTGACACAAATCCACAGTCAGGTATTGCAGAGAAACTGTCTCACATACCCATAACCACCTACATCACCAAGTGGGTAGACAACTAGATCACATACATGACAGATAATATCGAAGTGTGTGAAGTCAGCTGTGTCTAGAGTCCAGTGACCAGGTCCATACCTCAGGGTTCTGTACTAGGCTCTTTCCTGTTCAGTATTTAAGTCTCACACATCAAGACTAACCTACAAATCCTTTGTCAAACCAGCTTTGTGGAGGACTGCACATTGTGGACAATCATTGAATCCAAGTTTGGTATTGGTATAATACAGACAGTATTAATACACACAAAGGATTGCTGCCACAGCTGTGGAGACACAGTATATGAAAGAATATCATGGGGGGATTAGTTCCTTTATGAAAGCAAATACACAAGCCAATTACAATATAGCTAGCACATCCATATGAGCTGACCAAGTGGTATGTGACCTGTGTAGTCAGGTAGATGGTACGCAGAACATCCACCAGCATGTGCCCACAGTGGTGACTACTCCGTTGTATGTAGCACAACTCCTGAGTATATGTGGGACATCCACATCAAGGGGCATTATAGCTGCATTGATGTTCTTCGTGTTTCACTGTTGCAGTCATCACATTTGGGTTATCTGCCTGCAGGTGACCTTCAGCCGGCCTAAATACCAGAGTCTTCGGATTTCTGCGTCGGGTGCTGTCGCTTCTTCCATGACGACAGGTCATCAGGGGTATAAAACATGCAGCCGATGCCATTACATCAGTCTTTCATGCCGTGTTGTGCCCAAAGCAGAAGCAGTTTGCAAGTGCCGGTCGGCTGTCTCCTGAAAGTTTCGTTTTCGAGTTTCAGACCCGAAGTCTTCAGAAAAGATAAGTACCCCATTGGGATCCTTTTTTCTTGCTCTAACCGATGTCAGAAAAAGTTAACAATTGTCTTGCCTGTGGAATGCAAATACCTCATAGAGATTTTCATTCTTACTTCATCACCTGTTTAGGCCCAGACCACGATGTCCCTCGCAGTCAGTTTTGTGCCTTTTTCAACGCCCAAAATATTCATCTTCGAGCTATTTTTGTAGCCAAATACTTTAGTTCTCGAACTCTGTACTCTGAAATGGCTTCGTTAAGCCATCCGACTACTGATCTTCCAAAACAAATGTAAGGATAAAGACAGAGACAGACCACATGGGTCCAAAACTGCCAACGACACTTCCGTTAAGCTAGTTGCCAATCTGCCGGTACTCAGTGAGGCGCTTTTGCAGCCCCTGATACCCGCTACTACAGATTTGCAGCCCTCTACTGAAACCCTTTCAGAGTCCAGTATGCAGCGAGATACTTCTTCGACTATGGAATCTGCGGATGTCTCTACCTTGGATGGGTCCAGAGCCGCTGTGCAGGCACCGGTTTCTGAGGGTGTATTCAGGCCTACAGACTTTCATATTAAACCGACGGCATCGTTTCCGACTAGAAATACCAAATTCCTCAGGCCCAAAACTCACACTACGCCTAGAAAACCGACGACCAAACCGCAGACTCAGGCCCATATGCCTCAAAAACAAATGCTCAGAATGGCTGAAGACCTTATTACCTTAATTAGGGGAAGCCAGCCTTCCCCCTCTAAGAGACCTAGAACCGATTTTCTTTCTGATTTGTCTGATCAGGAATCTGATATCTCTGCTCCTTCTGATTACCAGGATTTGAGGATTCTGATGCAGAGGATTCCATTCCCTCTGCTTCCCCTCCAGAAGATTTTTCTTTTGGTGAAAACTTGCATACCCTTAGGGAGCATTTCCGCTGGGAAAGCCAGGACTATTCTGAGTCCAAAAAGAGACAGGGAATTCTTACTCCTGCCTCAACACAGGCCTCTAGCTATCCCTCCTGTTCTGGATATTGTAGATGATATTTTCTTGGAATCTAGCCTTACCCAAGACACTTCACCTCCAGCTCCTAGAAAACCTGACAGGTACTACAGAGTACCTGACTCTCACAAGTTCCTCTTCAAGAATCCTACTGCGGATCCAGAGACCATTTCCCAAGGACCAAAAGGCATTAAGGCCACTACTGCCAAAAATCCTACCCCTTCTGATAGAGATTCTAGAGCCTTAGACAGATGGGGTAATAATGTATACACTTCTGCTACTTTGACCATTAGGGCTTTAAATTGCCAGTTTCATATGTTAAAGTATCAGCAGCATATTATGGGACTATTTAAACAGAAAATGATGTTGATTCCTGACTGTGCTAAACACAAAGACTTGCAAAATTTAATGCATTCTGCAAAACAAGTTGGTAAACATACTTTGCAATATAGTTTTGATGATTTAAAAGCATCTTGCAGGGCTATTGTCACTGGGACTGTACTTAGAAGGCATGCTTGGCTTAAGGAACAAAACTCGCCAGATCATGTTAAAGCTAAATTACTGGATGCACCCTTAAACTAAGACCGCCTTTTTAGCAACAAAGCAGAAGAAGTCCTCAAAAGGATGGAGGAAAAAGCTATGCAAACTGTTAAAGATTTCCTACAAGTACAGCCTCCCAGATTCAGTAGGCATTGGCCTTCAAAGAACTGGTCCTTTCCAGTCCCTTCCAGGCCTTCTCAGTCCAAACCCAGGAACAGCAGACCACCAAGACTTCAGTCTCAGGCTATGCACAGATCTAAGCAGTGGGGGGTTGCCACTTCCAAAGCAGGGAGTAGTAAGCCACCCCCCCCCTACGGAAAAATGGCACAATGACTTAACCGTAACGCTTCCAAGCCCTTCTCATTTCCTTGCTCCCTTAGGAGGAAAGCTCGCCCTGCATGCAAAAAACTGAGAACTCATTACCCAGGACAAATGGGTTTTGGACATAGTTTCCCAAGGATACAGATTCCACTTCCACACACTACCAACCCCAAACGGTTGGCCAGACCTCCCCCCAAATCAATGGGCAGAGGCCCAACAGCAGGTTCTCTCTCTTCTCAGTATCAGAGCTATTCAACCTGTCCCAAAGAACAAAGAGGACGGGGTTTTTAATTCAAGACTTTTTTTGGTACCCTGGAAAGAAAACTCCTGGCGTCCTGTCCTGAACCTCTCTATTCTCAACATTTTTCTGGTGGCTCCAAAATTCAAAATGCTAACTCTTCAACAGCTTCTTCTTATGATAGTCAAGGATGCCTGGCTGACAACCCTAGACTTAAAGGAAGCTTATCTGCACATCCCAATAAGGGAATCCTGCAGACAATACCTAAGTTTCAGGGCGGGCTCCATGCACTTTCAATTCTCTGCACTTCCCTTTTGCTTATCTACTGCACCCAGGGTGTTCAGAAAGTGTCTAGCTCCAGCCAGTGGATTTTGCAGGCAGAGAAATATTCAGATTTACCCATATTTGGACGATTGTCTGATTCAGGAAGAAAGCCAGGACTTGCTATTACAACACCTGGCATTTGTAAAGAAGCTTCTAACCTCACTGGAGTACACCGTCAACGAAAAGAAATCTCACCTAGTACCCTGCTAACAGATTATATTCCTGGGAGCAAGCTTGAACACAACTTCCCAGATGGCATTCCTCACTCCGGAGAAACAAGTTTATTGACAACCTACTTCAAACTACTGGCCACAAAAACCCAGCTATCTGCAAGGAAAATACTGCAAGCTCTGGGGTTCATGACTTCTTGCATTCTGTTAATTCCATATGCAAGACTACATATGAGGAAACTCCAATGGTATCTAAAAAGTCTATGGTGTCAACATTGTCAGGACCTGGAAACAATGATTTCTATCATTCCTTGTCTAAGGACAGAGTTCCTTTGGTGGGCAGAGGCCTGCTACCACAACAAGGGACTCCCTTTCACTCTACCCCTGCCGCCCAAACCCTAACAACAGATGCATCAGACTTTGCATGGGGAGCCCACATGTGCATTCAGGGCAAATGGAACTAGAGACAGATTCACCTGCATATCAATCAAAAATAAATGTTAGCTGTACTGAATGCTCTGACAGCCTTCAAAGACTGTATTCTTCCAGGACAACTATTGGTAAAGACAGACAACATCACAGTTATGTGGTACATAAACAAGCAGGGGGAACCCACTCCTACCCCCTCTGCAGACTAGCCATGGCTCTGTGGAACACAGCCTTGAGCTACCAAGTACACCTACAAGCTCAATTCCTGCCGGGCAAACTAAATTCACTGGCAGACGACTTAAGCAGAAATCTCATGGACCCACATGAATGGAAACTAGAACCAAAATATTCAACCTCTTGAGGAACAAATGGGGGACTCCAGAGGTAGACCTGTTTGCCTCCCCTCAGATCTACTAATTGAACAACTTCTGCACCAGAACTCCCCACAGTCAAGCTTGGAAAGTGGATGCCCTGTCCTTTACCTGGGAAAGCCTCTCGGTTTATGCCCTTCCCCCTCTGCCTCTCTTCTTGAAGGTTGTACTAAAGATCAAACAGGACAAGCCAAGGACAATACTGATTGCACCTGACTGGCCATGCCAACACTGGTACCCCCTCCTGCACAGTATGACACTGCTACAACCATGGCACCTGCCTCAGACCCCTTCCCTGCTGTCCCAGCAGGTGGGCCAGATTCTGCACCCTCAGCTTTAAACCCTGAACTTTGCAGCCTGGCTAATTCCAAGAGCTCTCCTCTAGCATCCCTCAGTAAGCAGGTGCTAAATGTCATTCTGGAGACAAGGAGGCCTCGTACCAGAAAGTCCTATGCTGAAAAGTGGAAAAGATACTGTTCCTGGAGTCAGGCTCAGGGGATGGGCATAACAATACCCAGCTTACCTCATATTCTAGAGTACTTAACAGAAATGCTCCACAAGGGCCTATCCTTTTTGTCAATTAAGATTCATACGTCTGCCATTTCAGCACATTATAATACTGAGACACCCCTCTTCTATCACTCCTTGCTAAAACAATTCCTTAGAGGGGCCAAAAATTTAAGACCCCCACCAGGAGAGTTCCCACTCCAGCCTGGGACCTTAACTTTATATTGGAAAAACTCACTCTTCCCCCCTTTGAGCCAGCTGCAACAGCAGAGTTGAAATTCCTTTCTTGGAAAACAGCCTTCCTTCTAGCCATCACTTCAGCAAGAAGAGTGTCTGAATTACAGGCCATCTTGGCAGTGGAACCCTTCATTATCTTCAATGCGGACAGAGTTTCCCTCAGGACTAATCCTTCCTTTATGCCCAAGGTGGTGTCTAGTGTGGCCCTAAACCAGTCAATTCATTTGCCTACTTTTTTCCCTAATCTGCAAAACAAAGGGGAACGGATATTGCACTCTCTGGACATGCACAGACAACTTAGATTCTATTTGGACAGGACTAAGCCTATCAGAAAATCTGAGCAGCTGCTAGTTGGCTTTGCTACAGGGGCAGAGGGGAAGGCCATTTCAAAGCAAACCATTTCCAAATGGATAGCCCATTGCATTCATTTCTGCTACAAGCACCATGGAAAACCTACCCCACGTGGGATAAGATCACATTCCACCAGGGCTGCATCTACCTCTATGGCATTTCTCAGAGGAGTCCCTACCAGGAACATCCTGGAAGCTGCTATCTGGAGCTCTGTACATACCTTCACCAAGCATTACCACCTGCCTATCTTTTCTAAATCCAGAGCTGGATTTGCCACAGCAGTCTTGCAGGGCGTAATAGCTGGCCCTAATGCTCTTTAGCTACCTCCTCCCTTCCTTAGCTTTGGGAATCAACCCAAATGTGATGACTGCAACAGTGAAACATGAAGAACATAGTACAGTTGTGTACACTTACCATAAAATGTAGATGTTCGAGTGTATTCACTGTTGCCGTCCTGGTTACCCTCCCTCCAGCTCCCTGACTTCTCTTGGTGCTACCTTTCCTTCTTGTTTGGTATATATATTTTTTCATTTGTATTTGCTTTTTGAGGGGGGGTGTACCATACCATGTAATTGCTTCCTATTGTGGGGTCACCTGACATCTGGGGCAAGAAAAACCAATGTAATAGCGTCGGCTGCATGTTTTATACCCATGACGACCTGATGTCATGGAAGAAGCGACAGCACACGATGCAGAAATCCAAAGATTCTTGTATTCAGGCTGGCTGAGGGCTACCCGCAGGCAGATAACCCAAATGTGATGACTGCAACAGTGAATACACTCAAACATCTACATTTATGGTAAGTGTACACAACTGTACTTTCTCAGTCCTCATCACACCAATAATTGAGTACAATGCACCCTTTTGCATGTACCTCCCAACACGTCTTCCAAGGATGAGTTAGGTAACTGTACAACTTTTGCCACAATAAGCTCCCACACATCTTATCAGCCATACCTAATTGTTCTTTTTGATGCATAACCATTAGGGGTTGGCAGTGTAGAACCCCTTCAAGTTGTTATACAGGAGGTATGTGTGCTGTGTGTTTCTGTGATGTACACAGTAAATGTATAGCTGATTGACAACATTGATGGCATGGGTTACATTTGTGAAATTGTGGATTGTGGCATATATATGCCATGCAAACCTGTGAACTAGCCAGGAATGCTCATAATTTCAACTGCAGGTGTAACAGTGTCGCTCTTAACACCTATGAAACATGTTAATGTTTGAGGAAGGTGTGCCTGATTCTCCTCATAGATTACTGACAAATCATGACAGTTGTACAGGTATGTTCTTGCAGAACCAAGTATAATAACTTTGCAATCACATATGTTATGTCAGTGACATAGATTAATGGTGGTATTATTCTGATATTGTCCATGAGTGTGTGTGTTTCTGCCTGCTGTTGTCCATGAGCCTGTGCTATGTGTCCTGCGTGGTTGAGACCTCTGCTGACATAACATTCATATTCAGGCAACTCATTCTGCACAGCTTCACAATGTGCACCTACCCCCTATTCTATATAACACCCTTGATAAATGTCCTCTCCAGGGATCATGTCAGGATGCTTAAATCACGAAAAATCTTCTCTACTGATATGTCACCTTGTGTAACAGTCACACAATGTACAATAACTGTGTGATGATATGACTATACACACACAGGAGTTGTAAACAGCAATATGGACTGTATCTTGTAGATATGTGATTACTGTTTATGCTACAACTGTCTTGTCTTTGTAGTGTATGTACATTGACATGCCATCAATGTTGTCAATCAGCTATGCAAAACTTTTATTCAGTATGCCTAAAACAGGTTTGCATACTACTCTGCACTGACTAAACTTTCATATAATGTGTTAGAACTGTATACATTGCTGTATATTAAACCCTAGTTTGCCCGTAGATAAGCAGGTCTGAATGTCTGCAGGAGTTTGTGTTACTTTATATGGTTTTCTGGACAGCAACCTGGGGACCCAAGTTGATAGCAATCTCTCATTTGACAACCACGTGGCCAAAGTGGTTAGAAAAACATTTTATATAGCCCACCTAATCATGAAGGGATTCACATCTAGATCAGGGGAGGTCATCGTGCCTCTTTACTCATCCCTCATCAGGCCCATAATTGAGTACAATGCCCCTTTTGGGATGTACCTTACCAGACACCTGCAGCAACTGGAAAGACCCCAAAAGTACCTCACCAAGAGGATCAAAGGGCTCAAACAGATGCCATATGCTGCCCGGTTAAAGAAACTCCAGCTCTACTCAGTGGCATACCGCCTGTTCAGAGGCGATCTGTGCCTGACGTATAAAGCCATGTCCAACCCGGAATTAATGGACATGCTGCACCTCAGAAAATCCAAATCCCATCGAGCTACGCTCGAGAGACTTGAACCTCAGCACTGAAATAAATAGGACATGCTGGAGGGACAGATTCATAACCCAGAGGCTCCCTTCACTCTGGAATAAAATCCCAGTCCAGGTTAGGCAGAGTCCCTCATTGACTCTCTTCAAGAGGACTCTTGATGAGTGGATGGGAGATTGTAGGTTTACCCCGGGTATCACTTCTGTGTCACTGTTAGACAGAGGCACAGTATACTAACCTCGAAAAAGGGCATAGCAAAATAAATTTAAAATGGGTGGCGAAAGCCAAACACATTCTGGCTAGGCTTATAAATGCCCTAGGGCAGATAGCCTAGTATGAACCTATGAACCTATGAACCTAAGCAACACTGTTGCTGACCATGAAACTGTGCTTGTATTCGTGCAAGCGCTATGATTTGCATGCATATGCAATTGATGATGCTGCTCATTGGGCTAACATATAAACTGCATGTAGGCTTCGTGCAAAGCCTACACAGAGTTTATTGAATCCCCAGGCTTCTCTTTGTTGAGATTAGTCCTGGGATTAACACTAGCTGTTGCAGGCCACATAGTGACTAGGGTGGCCAAAAAGGGTAGAGCACATCTAAAAATTGTATACAGCTTGCAGGAGGTGTAATAAAAGTAGTGATAAGGAAACTGAAGTTGCCAGCTGGAAAGCCCAAAAAATAGGGAATGCATCAGTGTTGAGAGGCAGATGTAAGAGGAATGATAGGTAGAACAGTGTAACTATTGGTTTAGGCATGTGGGGAGGGAGCAGGGGTATAGGACATTGCATGACTGGGTGGGATACATAGGAAGAGAATGACCTGCATAATAGAGTCAGACATTTACATTTTTCTTAGTTTGCATAGGGTAGTGGTGCTAAATTAAGGACTGGAAAGTACATCAGGACAGAGTTATCTTTAAAATGAGATGTAAGGGAAGAGGGACCGTGAGATGATAGCTCATGGGGAGGTGTGGAACAGGGATAGTAATTGGATAAAACAGAACTGAGAAGGATAACTCAGTGAAATGGAAGAGTCGTTAATAGTAAGTAAAGTCAGATGGTAATGCGTAGAACTGAACAAAGCAGACATAGCTGGGAAGGTAGAAACCTGGGCAAACAGCAAAACAGACTGGGACATGATAGTACTTGCATATGGAATCATCATAAATGGCAGAAAGGTGATGGATGAGGCAGGCAGTAACTGTAGATATAAGGAATTGGTAAGGTGTCATTCTGAAGGAGTTGAGAAGGAAAAAGAAAACATAATGTACATAAAAGGAGGCACTTTAGGTATAAATTTTCAGGCAATTTAAGAGTTGGGGGAGAGGGTAGAGCAACTGTTGACTAGGTTAAATTTATATGTCCTAGAATGCGTCCAAAGTAGAGAATGAAACAATAAATCCAGTTTCAATGGAGATAACCTACATTTGTTGTTTGATTTTTAATTACTTCTCTTTGCCTTTTCGTTACTTACTAAGCTAAGTTGTTGAATTTTGAATCTGTTATTCTAGACCTGTTGGTTTGCTGCTTAGATTTGTTAGTGTACTGCTGTCTTGAAATTGTTGCTATATTTAATTTCTATGTAGTGTGCTATAAGCATTAATCATATTATTTTAAATCTGTAAATCTATTATTTCAGCTTTTACTTCATTGTATATGTATATTAAACATGGTAAAGTGGAGAGCCCTATTGCCCAATATTTTATTCTCAGTATTGTATTTTTGTATAATATTTCTTATTTGAATGTATAGCATACTTGATTTTACTAACCCATTTTTATTGTGGAGCTTTTCTCCCCGGCCTCTACTGAAAATGGACATGTATCCAGCTAGACTAGCCCTGTCAACAAATGTAAAATAAATAAAAAAATAAATAAAATCATATGTATGTTCATGTGTGTGTGTGTGTGTGTGTGTGTGTGTGTGTGTGTGTGTGTGTGTGTATGAGTGACTACATTTTATATATTTTTATATGGGCCCATGACAGAAGAACGAAATGCCGGATTACCAACGACCACATCGCCGAGATGACATTGTCGACAGCAGACATCCCTGACAACGATGAGTAGTGCAGAATGGGAGTTTATCTCATTCCTTCACTGTAGTGCAATCTCAGAGTTGTTATATTTAAGTAGGGGGTGTGTGGGGGGTGCAGGGGGGCTTGCCCCCCTGCTAGATAAATTTTAATGTGTTGTTTGTGTGTATTACAGGAACGGAAATGTGTTCCGTTCCGTAATACCTTGACTTACCGTTGTCAGGGATGTCTAACTCACTTTTTTACTGGGGGTGGGGGTTGTGCCGCTCCCTCCCCTGCTAATTATATATGTCAATTCTGAGATTGCTCTATAGTTTGGCGAAATGGCAAATTGCCTGAGCCCAACTGGTCACAATCTCACACAGACTTAACACCAGAAGAAGCTATTAAATGAGTTTCAACCACATCTGCTTGCATAAAAAATGTTCAGAATTATGACGGTTCCATTATATGTATGCTTCCCTTATGTTTGTATATGTACATGTATAGGTTTACGTCTGTTTTTGCAAACATGATTTCATTGAAGGGATGTTTTGCAGCATTTTGTTTAACTGTATTAGTTCAAATCCTGCTTTGTTGGTGGCCGAACTGTGGGTTTGACAGTATGTGCTTGTTATTAGTTAACAAATAGTGTAAGCAAATGAATATTTGTGGTTCATTTACACTGCTAACTAGGGATTTTCAGCTAGGGTCAGGAAATGGGAGAGAGATTTATTTTGGGGGAAAGGAGTGATAGGATTAGCGACTGGGATAGGAGAGTTAGTGTTAGAGAGCAAATGGGGAGTTTAGGGAGTGGGAGGGTAGTCTTAGGTTTAGGGAGCAATCATGAACTTTAGATTTAGGGAGTGGGAGAGTAGTCTTAGATTTAGGGAGCAATCAGGGACTTTAGGTTTAGGGAGTGGGAGGGGAGTCAGGTTTGGAGAGCAATTGGGGACTTTAGGTTTAGGGGGTGGGAGGGGAGTCTTAGAAAGCAATCTGGGTGTCTAGTTTTAGTAAGAAAGAGGGAAGTTATGGGTATAAGGAGAGAGTGAAGAATTAGGTTTAGGTTTATGGTGCAAGAGGGAAGTCTTAGGGTTAGAGGCAGGACTCTGGAAGGACATTGTAGTTTAGTGTTAGTAGGACTGGATTGTGGGAGCGTTATATTTGGGAGGTCAGGGTAGTTGTGTGTGTTTGTGTGTATGTGTATACATGTATATGTAATATGTGTATGTATGCATATGTGTGCGTGTGTGTATATATACATATGCACACACACACACACACACACACACACACACACACACACACACACACACACACACACACACACACACACATGGGCATGCACACATATTTTTTCACATGTTGTATTTCAGTCCTAATTCTAAATTCACTTCTTCATTCTGATTTGGTGCAGTTGTTCTTAAAGCTATAAAAAGCAACCTTATTTTTTTCTGTTACTTGATAGAGAAAGTGTAGCTGTTAATTGTCTGCTACTTAAAGCCCTCTATATTTGGAGAGGACAGCTATATAGAATGCATGGTTGTTGATGAGTATTGCTTTGTTGTCAGATATTGATAGAGTAGGTTAGGTGCATGACAGTTACTTAAGTATATGTTAGCGTGTGTGTGTGTGGTTTTTTTTTTCTTTAAGTGGGAGCCAGTGAATACTCCTAAGGTGGGAAGACCTTCTTAAACAGTAATATCGTTAAACAGTGATAGGAGATACATGAGAACTAACAGTATAATGCAGGTGGAAAAGCTAAGTGCAGGTTCTTGGGGAGGAGAGAGAATGATATGGGCAAGATGCGCAGTGGTGCAGCGGTTGCGTTGTCACATCACAGCAAGAGGTTTTCCAATTCAATTCTTGGCTGGGGTGCCTTTTGTGCAGAGTCTGCATGTCCTCCCTGCATTTGTGTGGGTTTCCTTCGGGTGATCTGGTTTCCTCCTGCATTATAAAGACATGCATCTGGAGTGTTTCTCCCCAGGCCTCTGCTGAAAATTGGCTTTGTTCCAAGTTGGACTTTCCTGGTAAACAAATGTTAAATAAATAAATGTTTAGAATATGAAGTAGGGGGTCCTGCTTATGGGATCTTTTTGATGGCAGAGAATATAAGATCTGCAGGAAAGTGAGGGAGCTTTTAAAAAAGAAAAAGGTATAGAGAAAGAGAGAGCGATGGTAGTGGCTGGTTGTACTGGTGAGAAAGGACTAAGAGGGGCTGGAGAGTAGGGGAAGGCAGTAGTCCTGGAGACAGGAAAGAACTGGAAAAGACAGAAAGTAAACAGGCAGAGAGTAGAAGTTTGTGGGCAATAACAGTCATACAATACAGCTAAATGGAGCAGCAAATAAGAGTACAACGGAAGAAAGCAGGGTGACAGTGAAGAGGTGAGAATCAAGGAAGCAGAAAAAGAGAGGTGGTGGAAGAGCATCAACCAGGAAAGCGAAGACAAAAATTAAGGAAGCAAAGTGGAGGGATAGGTGCAGGCAGTGGTGATGGATGGTAGCTGAGATGGTTAGCCAGAGGGGGAATGAGAGAGGTAAGGCTACAGAAAGAATTTGGCAGGGAGGAGTACCCAAGCCAGATGGGATAAAGAATGGAGAGCAGGATGGTACAGCTGGTTAGGAGGAGTAGAAGGAGAACTAATAAAAAGGGTCAAAGAACAAATGGGCACAGCACAGGAAAGGCATGAGACCATGTACACATCCTTGGAGAAGAGGTACTGGTGAGGGAGATGATCATTAGGGGGATCACTGGAAGATCTGGAGAGATGGAAGAATTTGGTGATAGAGGACAGGAAAATGGTGCTGAGTATAGGAACTTGTCAGAAGAGGAGATAAGAAAATGAGGTGGAGAGGGGAGAAGAAGCAAGAGATAGAACATACTGAGATGAATTTTAATTGAGAAAGCAAGCAGTGGGTAAAAGAATGAGACTGGGTGCAGCAGAAGAGGGAGGCCGCTAGGAGGGAGAATGAAGGGGGCCAGTGTCATGCAACTGGAGGACAAACACTACAGGAAACAGGAGGGGAAAGCAAGTATGAGGAGAAAGAAGAGAGTTTTTGGTGATTGGAAGACAAAGTTACAAGTGGGTTAAGAGCCTAAACAAAGGAGATAGATGAGACCAGGTTACAGCGAAACAAGTGCCAAGCTCAAGCATACTTAAATATAAGCGAGGTTGACCAGTATGGTCATTTTAGGGGGAAGGGCATGTCTGCACATTGTGGAGTATGCAAGCACAAGTGACCTCTCATCGAAGACAGTTGAAATAGCAAGCAGGGTAAGGGAGGTAACAAAGAGTTGCCAGGATATGGGGGTTGGAGATAGAATTCTAAGAAAATCCAGCACACTAAGGAAGAAGAGGATTGGAGAATATAATGATCGACTGTTGCAAACGCAAATGAGGAAAGCTTAGGACTAGTAAGATGATAGAGGAAGGCCTAAGAATGATCAACATTGTGTTAGTGACAGGTTTTGTGTTACTCCAACTACTCAAAATTGGACTGGAAAGAGAAGGAAAAAAAAAGCTGGACTAGAAAGGTACATCTCTGCCACTACAGCCTTAAATCGTGATAGACTGGGAGAGGAGGGGGTCATAGAAGCACAAAGAAAGGTGAATAGCTAAGAAGTTAACAGAGGGAGAAAGCAGAAACAAAATATAACAGAAAAAAAACATGTATGGCTCAGACTGTGGCTGAACAGTATTGCTACGAAGAGCAGAGCTTGTGGGTAGGATAGTGATGAGCGCAATTGGTGTTGCTGGAGGAGAAGATGTCCATTGCTGGTATCACAGAAACATGGTTCATGACAAGAGGGAATATAATATGAAAGTGCCAGGATGTATATTGTTGGGGAGGGTGGAAAATGGTAGTGGTGGCTTCTGTAATGTAATGCAGCAAATGTGAAGTTGTACAGGAGGAGGAGGAACATATTCCAGTAAAGGAGAGAGGATGAGGGTGAAGTGAGTATCAGAACCAGGAATAGTCAGAAGAGGAGGTAGGGATGCTGGTGGTACACTGCAGTGGTCCCAGACACGTAAAGTATAAAGAAGATGATATTGGGGATCCCATGTCATTTCTAGTACCACTGTATGTCTCTTGTGTTTCGTCGACATTCACCAGATTTTATTTTTTTTATTTTATTTTACATTTGTTAACCGGGGTTGTCTGACTGAGCCAAAAAGGCCCTTTTTCAGCAGAGGCCTGGGGAGAAAAGCTCCACAAAGAAAAATTACAGATACATTTAGTTAGACATGATCAGTATACACACAAATTACAAAAGACATGTTTTTACAGTGGTATGCGGCACATCAACAGTTAAAGTGGAGAGAACAAAAAAAAATATTAATTTAAAAATAAAGGTAATTAATAGATTTGTGGTGTACAGCTGAAATTTGGAACATAGGTAGAATACATACATAGTACACAGGTACAGTATATACATTGTAGATTAGCCAGTGTTTGTGAGTAAGATAGAAAACTATTATCAAGTACTCTAGTATTAAAGGTTAAACTGCTACAATTTAGTACAGGCTTTATTTTCAAATCTAGGTGCTTAGGATTTCCCTCTCTCTTCCCCCCCTTGGCTGACCTGGTGTGACTCAGAGTAAAAAGTTTCTTCATTGTATGGATCTTTTACTGTTTTTGTGTAACTGAATGACCTGCTGCTAAATTCTGATTCTGCACAGAATGCTCTATTTGATTGCAGAGGCTCTATAAGTAGCTAGTGACTTTACTGAATTTCTGTGGTAATATTTGTGTTTAAACTGAACCTGTACCTACAGAAAGTGTATAATCAGAGCTCCTACTTGCTGCATGTGTTTTTAATGTTTAAATTGCACACACACATTGAAGAAGTGCTTTTATGACTTGAATAACTTGGGCTAGCTATACCTGAAGTGCTTTTACTGGCAATTTTCCAGTTGTACAATTGTGAACAATTGATTTAGTTTTTCTGGTATATCTTTAAAATCTGGCAAGTGTTTATTTACTGCATTGCTCTCTTGCTTAGGTTTCTTAGCTATAAATCTTAGTTCATTCTGAAGTATGCTACTTTACCCCCCAACCAAACCTTTCTGAATGCATTATTATAAAATAACTGCCTGTGTTGCCTTCATGCTTACCCTAGAATCTCTGCTTTTCTCTTTTCCTAGTTGAACTCTACAGTTCCCTACAAAACGGTGTCTACAGGACTGCAATCAGTTTCTCTCAGCATTTAAACAGAGTAGGTTGCACACACAAAAAACATTTGTTAAGCTTTCACTTACAGTGCTGTGCAGTTAAGCAGGTCACTATATTGGTCAGCCATAGGGCTCTTTTTTTCTACTTGAGTGGTTGCCTCCTTCCCCTGTAACTTAAGTAAATTGACTCTTACATTAAGAGCTATAATACTTACCTTACAGCTTTAGGACACCTTAGGAAACCTTGTAAACTGCAATATCCCTGCTACTTTCGCCCTCGCTACGCTCGGGCTCTCTTCGCTCCTCTCCCTGCCCCCAATTGCCTCCCACCCCCAATACCTCTAAATTTATAGTACTATAGCCACTCCCCCACTTTCTAGATCTTATCTGCTTTCATCTGGGATAATTCCACCCACCCCCATTCTACTACCTACATTTTAATAGCACCTGTTAGCTTTCATCTGGCATTCTCCCATCCCCCTTCCAGTACCTTTACCTCACAACTCTATCTTCTGGTGTTGCATCACCAGGTAAAACAGTTCCTTAACTCACTAGCTGAATCACAGATAATGATATACTCCTCTTTACTACCCCTCTTGTTCACACCATACCTCCTTACCTTGTATGAAAACCAGTTTCTCACGGGATTTCAGGTCCCAAAAGGCCATACTATCACCCCAGCTGTAAATCCTTCCACCTTCAACCATACTTACAGTACCAGATCCTATCCAACATCTTGTTCAGTCTATCAACATCTCAACCCCAAGCATATTAGCTCTAGATCCAAACACTACCACAAACTAATAAACAAATTCCTGAAGTTCATCACCAAGTATAGACTCAACCTAATACTTGGTGGTGATATTCACCCCAACCTTGACCCACTCACTTCAGATACACATACCCCCTCTACTTGCAAACTAAGCTACAAACCTACAATTAATAGGCCAACTAACTCTCTCCTAGTCTGTCATCTCAATATTAGAAGCATTAATAACAAGGTGCTTGAATTGCATGCACTTCTGGATGTCCAGTCCCCTGAGATTCTCTGTTTATCTGAAACCTGGTTAAAACCTAACACTAAAGACAATGAAGTGTTACCACCTGGGTACAACATACACAGGCTGGATCGTGTTTTGAGGAAGGGGGGTGGGGTAGCTGTACTCTATAAATCTGAGTTGAATGTCACCATAGATGTAATACAACCACCTCAGATTAATAACTCAAGAGATTCTTGCCACCAAATTGCAACTTAATAAAAATAAATGCATTAATATCATCTGTATGTACATTCCCCCAGGTAACAATATATCTACATTTGAAGATATCCTGCACTGGCTGTCATGTCACTACCCCCAAGAAACCCTACTACTTGGAAACTTTAACATAGACTGGGGCACCTGTCCCTCAGAATCCCCAACCACCCATATTAACATGCATGCATTTACATAAATTATATCCACCCCTACCAGGATAGGTAAACCCAACCAAAAAGAAAGTATACTTGACTGGGTACTCATAAATAGTCACCTCCAACTGTACACCTCTGGTACCCTCCTTGATGGCCTAAGCAATCACCTTCTCACATATGTAATTAAGCACAAAACCATTAATTCCCAACAACCCTTACTCAGAAAGGTTAGAAACAATAAAAACTTTGACCCTGCCAAATTCCAACAAGAACTAAACTCATGTAATTGGTCTTTTCTAAAATACCTCCCCTTAGAGGAAGCAGTAGCATACTTTAACAACAAATTCCTTGAGATCCTTGATTTGCATGCACCTGTTCGTTCAAAGAGAACCAAGGCAAAAACTGCGCCATGGCTTTCTAAAGAGTCTAAACTCAAAATTATCCTTAGAAACAAAGCATGGGCTTTATGGCGTTCTTCTAAAGACCCTCAAGATCACATTAAATACAGGCAATCCAGGAACGAAACCAAAAAATCAATTTTACAAGACAAAAAACAATACTACTGTAATTTACAGATAGTAAATCAAAATAACCCTCAGAAGTTTTGGGCAGGTTTAAATAATCTACTACATCCTGGACAAGCTTCAACCCCAATCCCTGCTGCTACTATTGATAAAACCCCTGAAGATGTTTCTGATAGTTTTAACCAATTCTTTACAGAGACAATTCAAGCCCTAGCTAGCCAACTACCTCCTAGCTCCCCTGGTCCTGAAAGTAGCACCCTTAGAAACCTACACGCATTCAGCTTCCAACCAGTCGCCACTTCACTTATCCGTAACCTTGATCAAAAAATTAAAATCCACTACACGTTCTGCTGATCAACTCCCTGCCGAGTACCTACAAAAATCAGCTGATGCTATTGCTTACCCCGTCTCAATACTAATCAATCGAACCATAGTAGAAGCTAAAATTCCCACCATCTGGAAAATATCCTATGTAATCCCACTTCATAAAGGAGGCAGATCTACTGAATTCTCCAATTATAGGCCAATAGCTATAGTCTCTCCACTTGCAAAGATTATGGAAAAATGTATTCATAGACAACTCATGCACCACCTAATCCAGAATCACCTTATGACAGACACTCGGCATGGCTTCCGTCCTCATCACAGCACTACTTCAGCCCTCCTAGCTTTTACCAACACCATAAACCATAATCACAACAATAATTATATATCCTCAGCCCTCTTCTTGGATCTTTCCAAGGCATTCGATATGGTTGATCACCAACTTTTAATCCACACCCTGCAAACATTCTGTCTAGATACTGGAGCCCTTCAATGGTTTCAGTCCTACCTGAATGGTCGACAGCAGACTGTCCTCTGGCAGAGTAAACTCTCTAGCCTTCTACCTAACACCCTTGGAGTAACCACAAGGCTCTATACTAGGGCCCTTGCTGTTCTCCATCTTCATTAACAACCTTTATACTGTCATCCCAAAAGTCAGCTGTATCCAATATGCTGATGACTCTACTCTGATTTGCTCAGCCACATCTCCATTAGAGTTATGGTCAGCTACCCAGACCACCTTTAATACAATAGAAAACTGGCTTTCTGAACATTGTCTGATCCTAAATCCCAAAAAAACTAAAATGCTGTTATTTTCACCAACACGTAGGTCTACCGCTTTCACCTTCACCATAAAATCAAATGATGGCACAATAATGGGCAGAGGCTCAGAAACAAGTTACGTCCCTCATGGATATGGGGGCTATTCAACCAGTACCAGAAAAGGAAAAAGGACACAGTTTTTATTCAAGACTTTTCCTGGTACCCAGAAAAGACAATGCCTGGCGTCCTATACTGGACTTATCAATTTTGAACACATTCCTGGACATTCCAAAATTCAAAATGCTGACTTTACAACAGCTACTGCCTATGATGGGCAGGAACGCTTGGTTAGTGACTTTAGATTTAAAAGAGGCATACCTGCATATCCCAATAAGGGAATCGTGCGGAAGATACCTCCGCTTCAAGGCAGTTTTTTTGCATTACCAATTCTCTGCTGAGCTAGGATGTCATGTGACTTACTGAGAGGGTTATTTAAACTGTTTCTTGTGAATTAAGTACTTGTATCTGATGAAGTTCGACTATTTGGTGTGGACAAAAAGTGCTTTATAATAAATTAATTTGTTGTTCCAGACGTGGTGCCTTATTGTTTGGAATTTTGCAGTTTGTTTTCTTGTGTTTCATTGGAAAAAATTACCTGAAGGTAACCTTTCAGGATACTCACCTTACAAACCTTATCTCCCCTGATCTTGCCTCAAGCCTTTATAACCTCAATAGACATAAAGGATGTCTGTCTTTATATTTCTATCCACCTCAGCTACAGGAAATATCTAAGATTCTTTGTAGCCTCTAGACACTTTCAATTTTCTGCTTTGCCCTTTGGACTTTCTACCTCCCCAAGGGTTTTCACAAAGTGCCTAGCATCAGTGGTGATATTCTGCAGACTGCAGGGCATCCAGATCTTCCCATGTTTGGATGATCTTCTTTTCCAAGCAGACAGTCCAGAGATGCTACAGCAGCACCTCAACCATACCATCTGTATTCTTCTTTCCCTGAGATTCACTATAAATTACCAAAAATCAGCCTTCACCCCAACACAGAACCAGATTTTCCTGGGATTCAGGATTCAAACAGACCTCATGAAGGTTTCTGTCCCCACCCAGAGGGCCCAGGAGCTCACTGCCTGTTCTCAAATTCTCATTCCTTTGTCCCACATTCCAGCCAGGACCTTTTTCAGGACCCTGGGCTTTATGGCCTTCAACATCCCGATGCTCCCTCTGGCAAAATGGCACACGAGGAAATGGCAATGGTACCTGAAATCGGTGTGGACTCAGCATGCACACCCACTGGAGTACCAAATTCCCCTTTCTTCCTTGCCTGAAGAAAGAAAGAAATTGCTGGATTCAGCAACTCTCCACCAGTCCAGGCCTCCCATTCCATCCTCTTCCTCCAGTACAGGAAATGTACACAGATGCTTCAGACACATTCTGGGAAGAAGCCTTCGGTGTCATGAAAGCACAAGACACTTGGTCACTTTCTCAAAGAGAAGATCACATTAGCATAAAAGAAATGAGAGCACTACTCTTGGCACTTCAGGTCTTTCAGTCTCTCCTCACCCCAGGGCCTTTAAAAGTTGTAACATACAACATGACACTGCTGTGGTATGTAAACAAATGGGGGGACCAGGTCTTACCTCCTGTGCAGACTGACTGTACGGGTATGGGAGCTGGAGGTCAAATTGCTGACATCCCTTCAGGTAGTACACATTCACTCCAACATGAATGTTTTGGCAGACACTGTCAGCAGGTCCAAAACACAACCCCACGAATGGATGCTTCACAGGGACATGTTTTTGGACATTGTCCACCAATGGGGTATTCCACAAGTGGATCTCTTTGCCTTCCCCATAAACAGACAACTTCCTCAGTTTTGTGCCAGAGACCCACATCCACTGGTCTGGATGGTGGTCACCATCAGCTTTCATGGAGAGGGATGTTCCTATATGCAGTCCCTCCCCTGCCTCTCATCACAGGAGTCCTTCTGAAGATTTGTCAGGACAGACCAAAAAGTCTTGTTGTTGACCCTCTTTTGGCCAAGACAGCATTGGTTCCCCTTACTCCTGTATTTAGCCAAGGGCAGTCACCAGGGTATTGCAGGAGGCCAGGAAACCCAACATAAGGACATCTTATTTGTCCAAATGGAAAACATTTTCTTTATGGTGTGTCTCACGTAATATGGGCCCGCTAACAGTGGATGTCCCCACAGTCCTATCATACCTATGTGAGTTGCGGTATGGACTAACATATTCTTCACTGAAAGTGCACGTCAACCATCTCTACCTGTCTGCCTCTGTCATCTCCCTTGGCTTTCAGGTTTGAGGTCATACAATTCCTGAAAGGTGTCCTTCACTTGACATCTCCAGGAGACCAGCTCCACCTCCCCTAGGATCTTAACTTTGTCTTTAAAAAACTGTCCTTGTCTCCCTTTGAGCCAGCAGCTTCTGCCTCTCTGAAATTTTGCTCATGGAAAACAATCTTGCTTCTGACAATCACATTTACCAGAAGAGTTTCGGAACCACAGGCCCTTATGGCTTCCCCTCCCTTCCTAGTCTTCCATAAAGACAGGATCTCTCTCTGCATGAACCCCTCCTTTATGCCTAAGGTGGTCAGAGTCATCATAAAACCAAGTGATCCACCTTCCCACCTTTTTCCCTTCTTCCCAAACCTCTGCAGAAAACGTTCTGCACACTTTGAACGTACACAGACAGCTTAGGTTTTATCTAGACAAAACCAAGAGTATTAGGAAATCTGACTAAAGCTGTTTGTCTTCTTTCACCATAGAGCCCTAGGACTCTCAGTCACTAAACAGACTATTTCCAACTGGATTTCTAAGGCTATCACCTTCTGCTGTGAACACCATGGAAAGAGCCTCCCCTTCTCAGTTAGGCTCATTCTACCAGAGCCATGGCTTCATCTGTCATCTTCTTTAAAGGATTAGACACCAATTCCATTTTGGAGCAACAAACTGGTCTTCAGTTCATACCTTTACCAAGCATTACAAACTGGACAACATTTCCAAGTCCAGGGCAGGGTTTGCTAGGGGTTCAGTCTCCTGAGCTTCATGGAAAGCTGTTCTGCTCCTCCCTCCTCCCTCTCTTTCTCCTCAAGAGCTTTTGCATTCTCCCTCATGTAAAGCATACTGCAACAGCAGAATAGAAGGACATAGATTTGTTGTGTAAAATCTTACCATAACGTTAGATGTCCTTCTCTTCTCTTCTCTGTTGCAGTATTCTATCCCACACTCCATTGTCCTGCATTTGTTCTTCCTTGGATGTACCTAGCCCACATACCTATTTCTCAAGCACTCTCCCTGGGGCACTCAGTTCTGAGGATGGTGTATGTGTATGTCACTTTTATAGCCTACGTCCGATAGCAGAGTACATGTGACATACCATGCACCCTAGGCACTAAAGACTTTTGTAGACTGGCCTACATCATGTTGCCTAGCAGGCAATCTCCCTCATGTAAAGAATGCTGCAACAGGGAAGAGAAGGACATCTAACATTTTGGTAAGATTTTATACAACTAATCTTTTCCTATATATGTTCACAGGAGCACCCATAACAGAAAATTGTTTTATTTTCGCTGAATTCAAATTTCCCTCCATAAACTGGTACAACTATATTTCAAAAGTTGGTTACCCCCAAGACATTCCTATACTTAATAAATGATAATTCCTTAGAACAAATAGTAAACCATCCTACTGAAAGTCAGAACATTTTAGACCTTGTCCTTAGTGACAAAGTCCCCACGTATATAACTCCTACAGTATCCCTATCTTTGGTTAAATCTGGCTGCAAATCAGTGATCTTCTCCTTAAAGTGTCTAGCATCTGAGCAGTGAACACTTCTGAATTTAAAAACTTTAAACAAAGTAACTTTCTCAAACTCTATGGTGAGCTCTCAAAATTTAGTGACAATATTACCAGTCATCAAGCAGCTTTAGCTACTCTTCCACCTTAAAAAGTGTACCAATCTAGCAGTCTCCTCTACACCCAAATGTAACGGAGAATTCAAAAAGAAATCACTTTGGTTGTACAGAAGTAAAAGTAAGCTATATAGTAAAAGAAAAAAATGTTTTGGAAGTCCTATAACAAATCTAAATATACTCACATTAAAGACTCTTATTAAAAACATTTGCAAAGAAGTAAGAATTAACATCAGGAAGACCAGAGCAAATCATGAATAAAACTAGCATATGAAGCCAAGGATAGCTGTAAATCCTTTTTAATTTTACTAGCATATTAAGAAATAACACTCTAATTCAAAATGGTGTTGCCTGGTCTATCTGTGCGGATATAACTAATACAGTGGCAGATACATTTAGTGCAGATTTCATGCGATAAACAGCCGTTAATGTGCCACAAATCCCTGTGATCCTTACATCCCAGGATCGGGGTGGAATATGTTGTGACTGTAGTCTTAAAAACTAAAAATACCACTTCTGTGAGCCCAAAATAAATAACTTGGTGCCTAATTAATAGCATCAAAAAAGACCATGTAGAACCCCTCCTGAACTTGTTTAAGCTCTGACAAAGGGTATGTCCCTGAAGTATGGAGAATAACTGCTGTGATACTTCTCCACAAAAGGGGTCCTACCCCATACCCAGGATATTGTTGACCCATTATACTTACTAGCTTAACCTGCAAAGCCATGAAACACATAATTTCTTACTTCTTAAACTGTGGTAACAAAAGGCTTACAACACTAGAGCCCCATGAGTTTGGTTTTGTCAGGGGAAGGATATGTCTACACAGTTTAATAAACGTCTTCAAAAAGGTCACAGAGGAAGTGATTAGGGGCTTCACAGTTTATAAAGCATATCTGGATATGGCAAAAGCATTTGATGCCATCCCCCATGCTGGTATTGTTAATAAGATAAAATATCTGAATGTAGACCCTTACGGGTAAGGTGGATAGCAAAATGGCTGATGAATAGAATTTACATACGTAAGGTAGCAGGTGACACCTCAGAAGGCATGAAGGTAACTAGCGGTGTATTTCAGGGCTCAGTGCTGGAACCCCTCCTTTTTGAAATTTATTTTTCTGATCTCCAAACCATAAGTGCAGACCTTTGTCTAAATTTGCCAATGATTGTAAGCTGGGTGTAACTATTTGATCATCCTTTGAAATGGAAGCACTACAGAAACTCTAAAACGTATAAATCAATTGTGTGCGGAAAAAAAGGTCTAACATTAAATTAAAAAGCATAGATCCTATTTCATTGGTCCAGCTGATCTGACAGTGGGGTACTGGTTGAACTAATAGCTTTTAGTTGTTGATTCTTTGCATAGCTCATACTGTTCTGTACTTGTTTTTATTATAGGTGTTATAGCTGTTTGTTTTAAATGGATAGAACTTGTAAAAAGCACTTCATCCATGAACATAAGAATCAAAATTTCTCTCTTCTTCACTGTTAAAAAAGCCTTGTTTTATAGCTAGTTTAAATAATGTTTTTTAGCAGATGATTCCTATCTTAGCTCATACTGTCTGTAATTGTTTGTGTTATAGGTGTTACAGCTGTTTTTTTAGATGGATAAAACTTATAAAAAGTGCTCCAGCTGTGAACATAAAATTCCACCCCAGGATGTAGATGATCTTTGAGTTGTTTGTTTAGGGCCATAACATCTAAAGATTATTTTTTCCGTATGCAAAAAAGCAAAATGCTGAAGAGCAAAGAACTACTTCATCTTCTCCCAAGATAGCCTGGAAAGAATCTTCTCCTTCACCACCAAAGCAGGAATCACCAGTTTTGGTGATTATAGTAAAAAAGGATAATGTGCCTACCAAGTTACATAGACACTCTTCAGAGAGGCAATTGCCCTGATCTGATGATGTCCTATTCATTCTTCCGCACAAATAGGTATTGGATCCAATCCTCAGATCCAACTCGGTGATGTATACAAGACTTTGGATCCAATTCCCGAGCTCCTACCTCTATATATAATATACCATCCCCAGCTCCTCAGATTTCATTTGCCGCCATCGTGATAAGACAGAGATTTCCAATCTCAAGCATAAGGCATATTTTTTATGTAGTTTCTCTACATTTTTGCCTAAAACTTCTCTCTTTTGCTATTAAGATTAATATCTACTCCTTTCCTCCCTCTGTAGCTGTTGCCGGTGTCAGGGCTTTTCTCTTTCTGTGTTTTCTGAATATTGGTGCCATTGTTGGTATTTTTCTCTTATTCCTAGTCAGGTATTTCTTTTCACCTTTTTCTAGTCTGGGTTTTCTTAAAAAAAAAAAAACAGAAAAACAACTGTGCTATCCAGTATTCTGAACTTTGTTAAACCCTTTATTTCCTTGGGTTACACTACTTTTTTCTAACAGATTGTGCTGTGTCATATCCTGGCCTTCGTTAACCTCTGTGCTTCCTTTGGTTACACTGCTTTTTTCTAACTTAGTATGTCCAGCAATCCTACTGGTTTCAAGAAGTGCACTTCTTGTGGGCATTAGATCCTCAACTCTCATGCCCACAAGAAGTGCGTCTGTTGCCTGGGGACTGAGCATTTAAACTCTGCTTGTTCAGTTTGTGTCACTTTTAACTCAATGGTTCTGTCAGACTGGTGCAATAAGTTAATTTTGAAAGGTTTAGTACCTGCTTCTTCTGGGGCTCAAACTCCCTCAAAAGCAAACCAGTCGTCTTCCTCGGACTCCAAGAAATGGGCTCTTCAGAAGTCTCTGAGGCCTTCTTTGGATCAAACCACCTCAAATCTGAAGTCCTTTAGACCATCATCAGATCCGCAATCCTCCTCACATCTGACAGGTTCAACTCATATTGTGGTTTCCCCCTTACCTTCTACCTCCTTCTTGGATCCTAAGCCTTTGAATTCGATAAGCAGAGGTCGTACTCCGGAGTACATTTTGAAACCTGTCTCCCTAGCCCTACCTACTCAACAATTCCAGACACTGAGGAAGCATTCCAGACCAGCATCCACAGCATCATCCAGGTCTTTGTGGAGTTTGACAGAGGTGGATGTGTATAGGATGATGCAGAGATTTCTCAGGGCTCAGATCCAGATGGGGGTCCTGTCAGCTCTGTTCCTTCATGGATCCGTGAGTGCACCTGCTAAGCCCATTCTTTTTCCCTCTCCAATCAGACCTATGGTTTCAAAGTCCCATGATGTGAGATTCCCGAGAGGTTCAGCATTGGATCCAAGGAAACGTCCCTCCTTGACTCCGATGGTGTCCCTGACCGGTTATGCTCTGATACCCTCAGATCAGAGTGGGTCTTGGATCCAGGAGGTTGGCTGTCGGTCTAAGGGATTCGGTTTGACCAACTTTGTTGGATCTATCCCTCCTGCTTGTAACCTCGGGCCTGGACAGCTTTGATCTGAGTCTCCCCATGAGGTTCTCAACTGGGGACGCCCCCAACCTTCCTTCTTTGGTGGCTTTGGCTCCAAGGAAGGGGAGAGAGATTTCCCCTGGTCCATCAGTTTTGAAGGTAGTAGAAAGGGCTTTCTCTTTGCACAGAGAAATGTCCTCTCTTATCTCGGATCCTAACCATTGGCTCTCATTGGGTCCGAGCTCTGAGCCCATCAGACCTGTTCTACAGGGACAGCCAGTTCCGGGAAGCCTCCAAACAGGTTCCCCCAGAGGAATTTCCCCGCTCTTCTTATACCTCTCCCGAACACCCCATGAAAGAGGTCTCTGAGAAGAGGATATGTAAGAGGAGATATATAGACTCACCCATGGAATCTCTCATAGTAGACACTGATTTTTGAGGGAGAAAGATCCACCAGATTGCCACCTGATGACATCTTCTTTGGAGACATCCTTGAAATCTTCAAATAGAAGGGTGACTGGTCTTCCCAGTTTCCTTCTCCTGAGGAATCATTGATGTTCTTTGTGTTTCACTTTTGCAGTCATCACTTGTAGGTTATCCCTGCTGGGTAGCCCTCGGTTGGCCTGAATACCAGAGTCAAGTTTTTTCCCTGCACCGGCTGCTGTTGTCTGTGGACTGACGTTAGGTCATCAGTGGTGTAAAGGAGAGCAGCCGGCACCATTACATCAGTCTTTCTTGCCGTGGAGCCCAAAGCAAAAGCAGTTTGTATGTGTGCCGGTCGGTTGTTGCCAGAGTTGAAGTTGAAACTGAAAACGACTAAAGCTAAGTACCCCGTTGGGGATTTTTTTCCTGCACTACCCAATGTCCAAAAAAGTCAATAATTGTCTCCGCTGTGGAAAACAAATACCACACCGAGACTTCCATACCTTGTGTGTTTCTTGTCTAGGCCCAGACCACGACATCCCCCGTTGTCGGTTCTGCACACTTTTCAATTCAAGGACTATTTGCCGTAGGCATTTCTGATGTAGTTCCTTGCATTATGAAATGGCATCCATTGGACAGCAGTCTGTGGATATTCCCAAAAAATGAAAAGCTAAAGAAAGGAACAGACTACACAAACCTAAACCTTCTGACGACTCGCCCCAGAAACAAGTTGTCAGTTCTCAGAAATTCAGTGAGGCGCCTTCTTAGCCCCTGATGCCATGATGCCTGACTCATTTTATGCCTCTACCGAGACCCTTTTGGAGTCTGGTATGCCGCCGGGGAATGCTTCATCATCCGATCCCTTGGATGTCTCCACTTCAGTTGGGTCCGGAGCCGCTATGCAGGCACTGTCTTCTGAGTAGGTTCTTCACACAACAGATTCAAGGCAAAAACTGAAATCTTTACCTCCGACTACTGCATCCCAATGACAAATGGATTTACTACAGTCTAAAAGCAAGACCACACCAAAGAAAACACTCCCCAGTCGCCATCTTACTCCCCGTCCACCACCTCAGACACAGTTACTGAAAATGGCGGAAGATTTCATCACTTTCATCAGGGGTAGCCGAACCACTCCTTCTAAAAGAAAAAGGGATACTTCCCCTGAAGTTCACACAGAGCTGGATTCTGAAATTTCAGACTACTTTGATTCAGATGAGGAACAACAACCTCTAACCTCCTTTGAGGATTCTGATGCAGAGGAATCCATTCCTTCTGACTCCCCCCAGAGGATCTTTCATTTGGGGAAACCCTGCACACTCTCAGAGAGTATTTCCACTGGGAAGCCCAAGATTATCCTCAGTCTAAGAAAAGACTAAGAGAGTTTCTAGATCTTCCTTAGCACAAACCCTTGGCCATCCCTCCTATTCTGGACATGGTGGATGATGTTTAAATGAATCTAGCCTCACCCCTGATACCCTATCCCCTGGTCCTAGAAAACCTGATAGGTACTACAGGGTGCCTGATTCACATAAGTACTTGTTTAAAAACCCTGCAGCAGACCCAGTGGTCATCACCCAGGGGGCCCAAAGGGGCCAAGGCTAGCTCATCTAAAAATCCAATTTCCTCTGACAAGGACTCAAGAGCTCTGGACAGATGGGTAAGAAAGTATACACCTCCATAACCTTAGCTATTAGAGCTCTTAACTGCCAGTTCCATATGCTAAAATATCAACAGCACACCTTGGAACTTATGAAGCAAAAAATGTAATCTTTACCAGACACTAATACTTCCAAAGAGTTAGTAGAGCTTCTGCACTCTACTTCTCAAGCAGCTAAACACTCCCTGCACTGTGGATTTGATACCCTAGAAGCCTCTAGTAGGGCCGCTGTGGCAGGTTCAGTCATTAGGAGGCACACATGGCTAAAGGAACAGTCACTGTCTGAACATGTAAAATCAAAACTACTTGGTGCCCCCCTGGATAAAGACCTCTTGTTTGGATCAAAAGCAGAGAAGGTCATTAAAAAGATGGAGGATAAAGCTAAATCTATGCAAACTGTAAAAGACTTCCTCCAGGTTCAACCTTCCAGATTCAGCAGAAACTTTCCTTCTAAGCACTGGTCTTTCCCAGCTACAATCAGACAGGTTCAAGGGAGGCCTCACAGGGACAGACCAGTTAGACCTCAAAACCAAGGCCAGCAAAGGACTAAGCAGTGGACCTCCATCACTCCCACAGCAGGGACTTCTAAGTCCACTCACTACACTAAGAATGTGCAATGACTCCCACTCCCCCTCCCATCAGAGGTTAGGAGGAAGACTATCCCTTTACAAACAAAATTGGCTGTCTGTAACAAAAGACCAATGGGTACAAAAAATCATTTTTCAGGGCTACAAATTTACCTTAAAACAAGTCCCATCCTTAACAGGTTACCCAAATCTATCTCCAAATCAGTGGGCAGAAGCATTAAAACATGTGCACATACTCCATGCTCAAGGGGCAGTAAAGTCTGTGCCACAGGAGCAAGCAGGAAAAGATTTTTATTCCAGACTGTTCTTAGTGCCAAGAAAAGAAGGCACTTGGCGACCCATCCTCAACCTGTCCATTCTAAACATCTTCCTAGAGGTCCCAAAATTCAAAATGCTAACTCTTTCACAAACTTTTACCAATGCTGGGAAAAATGCATGGCTAGCCACCTTAGACCTAAAGGATGCCTACCTTCATATAGCCGTAAGGGAGTCTTGCAAAAAATACCTACGCTTCAGAGCAGGTTCACAACACTTTCAGTTCTCTGCGCTACCCTTTGGCTTATTTATGGCTCTCAGGGTCTTCACAAAATGCCTGGCTCCAGTGGTTGCCTTCTGCAGACAGCAAAACATCCAGATTTACCCTTATCTGGATGATTGCCTAATACAGGCAGACAACAAAGAGAAGTTACTGAAGGACCTACTCTTTGTACAAACAACCCTAACCTCTCTAGGGTTTACTATCAACAGGAAAAAATCAAACCTAAACCCCTCCAGGCAGATCACCTTCTTGGGTGCACTCCTGGACACAGCCTCCCAACTAGCCTTCCTCTCACCAGAAAAACAATGTTTTCTGCCACATTACTTTCCAAAGTTAGCTCACAGAAAAAAACCTCACAGCATGGAAAATTCTGCAAGCACTGGATTACTTGGCATCCTGCATTCTGATGATTCCCCTGGCCAGGCTGCATGTGAGGAATCTCCCTGGTACCTAAAGAATCTTTGGTGCCAACACTCTCAGTCTCTGGAGACTACTCTCCCCATCATTCCATGCATAAGAAACGAGTTTCTTTGGTTGGCAGAGGCCTGCACTCTGAATAAGGGCCTTCCCTTCTCCTACCTACCACAAAGCCAGACTATCATCACAGATGCCTCAGACCTAGCATGGGGCGCTCATTTGGACACCCAGTGCACCCAAGGCTCTTGGGACCTCAGGCACCTCACTGGCACACTAACCTAAAGGAAATGATGGCAGTTCTCAAGGCTATCACATCCTTCCAAGACCACCTAAAACCAGGGTTCCTCCTCATAAAAGCAGACAATACCACAGTCATGTGGTACATCAACAAGTGGGGGGGGGTCACACACTCCTACCCTCTCTGCCGGCTAGCCATGAGCCTCTAGCAGACAGCCTCCACCATGGGCCTACACCTGATAGCCCAATACATCCCAGGAGTAAACAACACCGTAGCAGACCATCTAAGCAGAAACTACTTAGACCCCCATGAGTGGAAACTCCAAAAGGGGACATTCCTCCAAATCACCCAGGTCTGGGGGACACCAAAGCTGGACCTCTTTGCCTCACAACACAACAGTCAGCTGCACAAATTCTGCACTAAGGAGTTCCACCCCCTAGCTTGGAAAGTGGATGCTCTGTCATTCCAGTGGACCAATCTTTTCATTTTTGCATTCCCCCCCACCTGCCCTTACTCCCAAGGGTACTGTTCAAAATAAGGCAAGAAGGACCAAAAGCCATCCTTATAGCACCAGATTGGCCCAGGCAACATTGGTACCCCTTGCTGTTCAGCCTGACCAAGGAGCCTCACAGGCCCCTGCCTTTAACTGCAGATCTCCTGACACAAGCCAGAGGGGAGATTCTGCTTCCAAACCTGCACACTCTCAAACTTTCTGCATGGCTTATCCCCCAGGGACCAGGAATAACCCACAGTTGCGCCAGCAGGTCCTAGACATTATTAAGGAAGCCAGAAGGCCCAGCACCAAGAAATCTTACTCAGAGAAATGGAAAAGATTTAACTCCTGGTGCCTATCAAAAGGTCACAGCAGCTCCCAGCCATCCCTCCCACTTATTCTGGACTACCTGGCGGAGCTGCTTAACAAGGACCTTGCCTTTTCCTCCATTAAAATCCATGCCTCTGCCATTTCAGCACACTTTCATGCTGAACAGCCTGTCTTCTCTCACCCTTTGATTAAGCAATTCCTCAGAGGTGTATCTAACATTAGCCCCCCCAGAGGGGCACCCACTCCAGCCTGGGACCTGAACTAAGGAAAAACTCACATTGCCTCCCTTTGAACAAGCTGCATCAGCAGACCTAAAACACCTTTCTTGGAAGACTGCCTTCCTCTTGGCTATTACTTCAGTTAGGAGGGTGTCAAAACTCCAAGCACTCATGGCCACTGAATCCTTCATTATCTTCCATGCAGACAGGGTGTCTCTCAGGACTAATCCCTCATTCATGCCAAAGATAGTATCAGATGTGACCCTACACCAGGCTATACATCTCCCCACCTTTTTTCCAAACCCTCAGAATAAAGGGCAGAGAATTCTGCGCACGCTGGATGTGCACAGACAGTTAAGATACTACCTGGACAGAACAAAGTCCATTAGGAAGCCGGATCAACTGTTGGTTGGCTTCGATCCCCAGGGAAAGAGGGGAAGCCTATCTCCAAACAGACAATTTCAAAATGGATTTCTCACTGCATACAATTCTGCTACACTTTTCATGGAAAAGCTCCCCCTAAATCTATCAGATCCCATTCCAGTAGGGCAGTCTATACTTCCACAGCCTTCCTTAGAGGAGTACCCACCAGGGACATCCTGGAAGCTGCCACTTGGACCTCGGTCCACACCTTCACCAAACACTACCACCTGCCTGTGTTCTCCAGGCTTTGACTCTGCAGTCCTGCAAGGCATGTTAGCTCAATCCTAGAAATTTCATACTTCCCTCCTCCCCTTTCTCAGCTTTGGGAATCCTCCCACAAGTGATGACTGCAACAGTGAAACACGAAGAACATAGTGCAGTTGTGTACACTTACCATAAATGTAGATATTCTAGTGTATTCACTGTTGGAGTCCTATTTTCTCACCCACCTTCCCCCTTAATCTTACCCTTTTTGGAGATTAAGCGTCATTCTTGTGGCCTTGGGCCACCAGGGCCTCTTTAAAACATTTCCTTCAAGGGGCTCCTACAGGTTAGGGCAATAAAAACTGATGTAATAGCACCGGCAGCTCTCCTTTATACCACTGAAGACCTGGCGTCAGTCCACAGGTAACAGCAGCTGGCTCAGGGGAAAAATTTGACTCTGGTATTCAGGCCGACCGAGGGCTACCCAGCAGGGATAACCCACAAGTGATGATTGCAACAGTGAATATAATCGAACATCTAAATTTATGGTAAGTGTGCACAACTGTACTTTTCTGGAAGCTTTCAGTGCTGGGCCATCAACGTCTTGGGTGACCCACCTGGCGGATGAACTTATTGACCTGGTTTTCCACCAGGGTTGGAAGGAACCTGACACTGTGGAGCCTATCCCCAAATGCCTTGACGAGTTTTTAGTTCCCTCTACTGATAGACCTCACTGGAGCAAGGAAATCCTGGTTGATGCTATAGTTGTGGCAGCAGTCACCAAGAAGGAGCTCACTGAACAAAGCTTCTCTGTCCATCCACCAAACAGGGAGTCCAGAGCGATGGACAGATTTGGAGAGTGAGTATATGCCTCAGTTACATTCACACTGAGGTTGTTAAACTACCTGGCACACTTTACTTGTCTACAGAGAGATTTGACAAAGGAATTTTCAAATACTCATCTGAGTCCATGTATGAGGAGGATCTCCAGAAGATTTCTCCACAATTGGACACTCTTCTATCCATTTCGAATGCATTGATGAGGCTGATCTCCCACACAGAGGAGGATGCCTCACAAGATGCCAGTTCAGGCATAACCATTAGGAGACATGCTTGGATTAGGCTATGCGACTTTGTCAATGCCCCCTTTGATGGCTCTTCCTTATTTGGGCCATCAGTTAAAGACATGCTCACCTGCAGAGAACAGGAAGGGAAGACTCTGTCTGCCATAGGAATCAAGTTTTCCTAGCCCTCAGTGTACTTTCTGTAGAAACCAACAAGGTGGTAAGAAGATGTGTTTCTGAAAATCTCAGTCACCTTTCCAGGATTCATGTGGGGATACTTCCTCCAGAGGCACAGGAGGATGTTTCAATGGATGACATTGTCCTAGAGGCAGAGGGGGCCTGCAGAATCATGGCTTCACATAGTTCTTCTCTGATAGGCCTTATCAGTGCTGCTGAAGTGTTGCCCGACTGCCCACCTCTGGAGGCAGTCGGGGTCCCTACTCTTTGCACCTAGGCACCTGGACAGATATCACAAAAAATTCATGGCTGCAAAGAATCCTGGCCATAGGTTACTACATACCATTTTCCCTTCCTCCTCCTGTTCAAAGAAAGAGGCTTCCTGACATTCCACCCAGTTAGAGGGAAGATGCAACTCAGAAAATACAAAAGCTGCTACAAAATAAGAGTCATCCAGGAGGTCCCACCTGAACAGATAGGATTCAGAACTTACTCCTACTTCTATTTAGTGTGAAAGAAACCAGGACACCTAAGACCCATTTTGGATCCAAGCAATTTGAACCAAATGGTTACATTTCAGTCCATCCTGCCTCTTTTATGCAAGGATGATTGGATGTGCTCTGTATATCTCCAGGATGTGTACTATCACATCAAAATAGACAACTGATCCAGGAGATGTCTATGCTTTCAGCTGGGTGCCAATCATTACCAGTTCAGTGTACTGTCCTTTGGTTTCACCACAGGCCCCAGTGTGTTTACCAAATGCATGGCAGTAGTAGCAGTTCACTTTAGACTCAACAGATTCCAAGTGTTTCCATAGCTTGACGATTGGCTTCTCACCTCCCTGTCCAAGCATCAGCTTCTACAAGCCAGGGATTGCTTGCTCCAAATGCCCATCACCTTAGGCATCTTAATAAACCTTGCCAAATCAAACCTGGTCCCAGTACAGATCCTGGAAATTATAGTGACTCACTTGAATACTATGACTCAGGTGTTGTCCTTACCTCTTCATCACATCACATCTTTGAGATGTCAGGTACAGGCCATAGTATCTCACCTATCCCCTCCAGCAAGACTAGTACAATAAGCACTTTGGTCAATGTCAGCTGTCATTCTTCTAGTTCCTCTAGTAAGATTCTTTATGCGAATGCTTCAGTGGACCTTGCCTGTACAGTGGTCCATACTTTACCAGTCCCTGTCATTTCCCATAAGACTCACCCCATCTGCAAATGCCATGTTCGCTGATGTATCCAATCCGATGACCTGTTTCTGGGCAGACCATTCACCCTCCCTTCCCCACTTGCCACGGTGACCACAGACACTTCCTAGCTGTGGTGGGGGGCATTTCTTGGGAAAGATGGTCCAAGGTACGTAGTCCTCTCTGGAGACCAAGTTGCATATCAACATCCTAGAGATGAGAGCAGTCCTTCTAGTATTGCAAGCATTTCAGGATGGTCTCCTCTGGGGGACTATTGCAGTTCACACAGACAACATGTCAGTAGTGTGGGACATCAACTAATGAGGAGGAACCTGCTCTTATCTGCTGTGCAGAGAGGCCATGAGGGTTTGGGAATGGGTGATCACTTCAGCACACTTTCTTACTGCAACACACATACTGGGAAAAACCAATGCACTATCAGACAGACTGAGCAGGTCCATTCTGATTTCCCACAAGTGGTCTCTCAATCAGTCCATAGCAAACATGATCTTCAGCCGCTGGGGTCAGCCTTGCTGTGACCTATTTGCCTTGCCCCTCAACAACAAATGCAGAAAGTAGTTCACTCTGATCCTTCCTCCGGGAGAGTCACCGAGAGATGCTGTGATTCACGATTGGCCCCCTGGGTCTCCGCTATGTTTACCCTCCTCTTCCTCTGATTCCCAAGTTCTTACAGAAAGCAAGCAGACTGAACATCTCAGTCATCTTCATTGTCCCCTTCTGGCCTCAGCAGGTATGATTCCCCTTCCTCTGGTCTCACTTGAAATATCCCCCATGGATACTGGAACACACTCAGGATCTCCTGTCTCAACGGATTCAACACCCCAGTCTCCACACCCTCAAGCTCACAGCATGGTTTCTCCACTTCCAGTAATAGTTTGACAGTCCAGGCTTTCTTCCCCACTTCATGACATTATCTTGTCCTGCCAGAAGGCTTCTACCAAGGAAGTCTACATAAACAAATAGAAAAGATTTTTTATTTGGGCGTCCAATCAGAATATCAACCCCTTTTCAGCACCTACTTTGACCATTCTTCTCTTTCTAACTGCTCCTTTTAAGGAAGGGGCTAGGTTATCTACTGTTAAGCTTCAGCTGGCAACAATTTCCAATTTCCATTCTGGAAGCAATTCCTTTTTTCTTGCTTTGTCCAGATTATGTAAAGCTTTCATGAAGCGTGTCTTTCTTCTCAAACTCCCAATAAAGGACCTCCCTGCTCCTTGGGACCTTACTGTAGTCCTTCAGGATTTAACCCGGAAACCCTTTGAACTGGCAGACATGTGCGACATGAAGTTTCTTTCTTGGAAAATGATCTTTTTAGTGGCCATCACATTAGCAAAAAGAATCTCTGAGCTTTAGGCTTTATCAGCTAATTCTCCTCATATTATTTTTCATAAGGACAGGGTTTCTGTATGGACCAGTCCTTCCTTTCTTCCTAAAGTGGCGAAGGAGAGTAATATTTATCAGTCAATATAATTACCAGTCTTATTTCCAAAATTTACAAACAAAGGAGAGTATATGCTTCACCTCCATGATGTGCATAGAGAAATACATTTTTATCTTCACAGGACAAAACAGCTCAGGAAGTCTGATCAACTGTTTGTATCCTTTTCCCCTAACCACTTGGGTCAGGCAGTTTCTAAAATTACACTGGCCAAATGGATTACTGATTGCATTTTGTTGTTTTTTTTCTCAAAAAGGATTAGAATTCCCTCGACCCCTAGAGTTCACTCCACTAGATCTATGGCTACTTCAGCTGCCTTTTTGTTGAGAACTTCTGTCGACGATATTTGAACTGCAGCCAATTGGTCAAAGACTCATACCTTTGTTACACATTATAAACTAGATATTATCTCCAGAAGCAGAGCTTCCTTTGGTCTGACAGTGCTCCAGCATGTCCTTCTGTAAGGGCCTCCTGACAGCTACATAGCCGGGGATTCTGTCCCATTTGAGAGGAAGAATGAAAAGGACAACAGATTCAGAAGTTATGTACTTACCATAACTTGGCATTTATGTTGTCCATTTTCATTCTTTCTCACTTTCCCTTATATCCATCCCCTGGCCTGTTAGACTGTATTGGAACCTTTCAGTTCCAGGTTCGAGCCCCAACTTTTTTATTATATCTATTTTTGTCTCTATGATAAAGTGGGACACTAGGCAACAAACCTGATCTGAGATGTTGGGGATAGAATTGAGCGTTATGGGTAGAGGAGGGATCTCAAGAATTGGATCTGAAGTCTTGTATATGCAGCTGAGTCGGATCCGAGGATCAGATCCAATACCCATTTGTGAGTAAGAATGAAAATGGACAACACAGATGCCAAATTATGTTAAGTACATATCTTCTAATTTCCTCAGTTGTAGACCTTCTACTACTTCCTTCAAACCCTCATGCTCCTTCAGAAGCACGTTTGGAGTAGATTGGGAGTCGATGATGAGGGCTTTTCTGAAAATTCAGATAGAACTGGGCATCATCTCATCCCCGTGTGTTATTAGGTAGATCAGGTTGGCTCCCCACTCACCTCTGTTAACTCCTTCCCCAGTGCTAGTTTCTGCATCAACAGTCCTGGAATCGGTAATCCACCAGGATCCTGTAACATTGCCACTAACAGCCCCTTCTCCTTAAGTGTCAACGTTATTGCTTCCAACTCACTCAAAGTTCCATGAAAAGGAATGGTTGGATTTTTGTCAAGGCTTATATAAAGAATATTTTCTTTCTCTTCTCTAATTTCTGTTTCTCCTGCCCTCCCACAAAAAGACAGCATGAATCCTCTTGAGAGGAGGAAGAGGAATCCAGTTTGGATGAGGACTCACTGGCTTATTTCTCCCAAATACATTCTCCAGAGCAACAGGCCTCAAACAATAAGGATACCTTTGTCACCAGATTCACCACTGGAAGAGATTTCCTTTGGTGAAGCAGTCACCAGAATGATGCAGCATATTGAATGGGGCACTAAAGAGGTCTCAGATGTTCAGAAAAGGTACTGTGAATTATTGGAAGTAGGGGCCTCAAAAACCTTTTATTGTACCCCTTGTCTTGAAAGCCTTCTTGGATGCTTTTCCATCCACTTGTACTAATCCAGTCTCACAGCCACCAGCAGATAAGAAACCAGATAGACTTTGCAAGGTCCTTGAAGAGGTGAAATTCCTGTATAAAAGTCCTGTAGCAGACTCATCAGCTTTCTCTCTTAATGCAGGTAAACCCACCAAAAACATCCCTGCATCCAATGTGCTACTGTTGTATGGAGACAGTAGGAACATGGACAAGTATGGTAAAAAAGTCTATAACTCTGCCAACCAGTCTTTTGGGCCCTAAACTACCAAATGCAAATGACTAAGTGTTTGTCTATTTTGGGAAACCTGAATAAGACTCTGGCTGACTTTGAAGACTTTGTACATAAATTCCAGGCTGTGTCTAGCCTTAACAATGGCACTACAGTAGCCAGACACTCCATTAAATGCAGCTATGAAGCTATAGAGCCTTCCTGCAGGGCGGCAGAGACTGGTTTGGCTATTGCATGTTTGCTTGGTTTCCACTCAAGTCCCTTTCTGAAGATATTAAGGCCAAACTTCTGGACTCCCCGTTCATAGGGACCTGTTGATTTGCCCTTCTGCTGAACTGTTCAAAACCCTGCAGGAAAAACGTAAAATCTTGTAGCATTTCAAGCAAAATTTTCTTACTTCATTCCCTAGCTCCCAATGGAACTATCCTTCCAAATCTACAACATTTGCCTGTAAGGAACAAAAGCCATCTCAAAAGGGTAAAAAACTAACAAAGAAAGATGTCAGGAGAAATGGCAGCAGGATTCCAAACTCAGAATAGTCACATTTCCAGAAGAACTAAGGGAAAAGGCCCTCTTGGGGGGTAGGGCGGAGGGAAGGAATACTGCAACGTGGAAGAGAAGGACATCTATGATTACGGTAAGATTTTACACAACTAATATATGTCATTCTATTATCATGTTGCAGTATTCACACATGTGGGAAGAGTACCACAGCTTATGCAGAGAAAAGGGTGGAGAAAGAGGCAGCAGTCTCTAGGAATGCATGGAGGATGGCTTTTGCTAATCCTGCCCTAGCTCTGGAGATGTTATCCAATTTATAGTGTTTAGTAAAAGTACCTACAGTGTGGGTTTCCTCCGGGTGCTCCGGTTTCCTCCCACATCCCAAAGACATGCAGTAGGAGGATTGGGCACTCTAAATTTGCCCTAGGTATGAGTGTGTGCATCTGTGTGTACTTTCTGTGGAAGGTTGGGTGCTGGGCTGGCAACTCGACACCGTAAAACTCCACTGCCAATCATGAGCGGACAGATGATCCACTGTGGCGACCCCTAACCGGGAAAAAGCCGAAAGAAGAAGAAGAAGAAGTAAAAGTGTCTACAGAGGACCATGTGACTGCCTCTAGGATAGTGGCTGTATCCAGGCCTTTGAGAAAGACCCGTGAAGAGGACACTGCTCTGGTGGAGTGGGCTCTAACCGTGTGGGGTAACTCTACCATGGAGAGAGTAACAGAAGGATATCATTTTGCAGATCCAGGAGGATATTGTCTGTTTGGATACAGCTTTCCCCAGGGCCCTGGGGTGAAAGGAAATGAAGAGTTGCTTGGGCTTTCTGATGTCCTTAGTCTTATCCAGATAAAACCTTAATTGCCTGTGAACATCTAGGGAATGGGATCTGTTGCCACAGGGGAAGACAGTGAGAGAGGCCAGCAGAAAGGGAGAGATGGCGGAGGGTATTTAAGCAGTCAAGCAATGCTTGGTCATCTGTAGGAGCGCAATGTATCTTTTCTGTATCTCAGTCATTTGGGTGGAGTCCCACGTGAAATATTCTCTCATTTTGTAGATAGTCTCCCGAAAAGTAATGTCTTCTGGTGGGGAGTCTCCTTCTTCATCTGGGGAACAGTATTCCAGGGGAGAAGTGTAAGTGAGAGACTCATCAGAGGAAGAGGAAGAAGAGTCTTCTTCCCGAGTCTGAGATGGTGGGATGGAGCTAGCAGAGGCAGGCCTGGGACTTAAGGTAGACAGGGCAGGAGTTTGTGAGACAGTACACTTCAAGGCCATAAAGGCCTGAAAAATTGACTGGGAGAATGCTTGCCAGTTAGGCTGGTCTTCCACTGGGGCAGATAAGTGCCTGTTTTTTTTTTTCCTCTTGAGAGAAGGAGTCTTTTGAGTAGTGTGAGAGGCTGAGGGCCTGGTGTCAGACATGAGGCCAGGGGTCAAAGCACCCACCTCGGAAACTAAAGGTAGCTGTGTGAGTGAGCCTTGTTCCTCCCGACATCGGCGGAGGCTGGCGTCACAGAAACCTCTGCGGATGTGCAGACCGGAGAAACAAGGGTGGCGTCCAATATGGTATTTGCCAAAGTCGCCAGTACGTTCGGATGTTCCTCAGCCTTTAGTCTGGTAGCTGGCAGGATGTCTGAACTCGGAGGAGCAGTATCAGGCCTAGAGACCTTGACCTTCTTTTTAGGCGGCTCCACCTCAACAGGCAGTTCAGGTTCCATACAGAGAACCAGACGCTTCAGATGTTGGTCCTCTCTGAACAATTTAAGTGCTGCCAGATGGCTGCATAAGATCTTAGGCACAGATTTTACAGGCCGTATGGTTATGGGATGGTCCTAAGCAAAACAAGCAGAGGTCATGTGTATCTTTGTGCAGAATTTGCCGACCATACATACATTTTCCCTTCCTAGATGACATCGGCTAACAGCAGATAAACAGCAACCTAAGCTAAGCCAAAAATAAAGAAGATTCCCCAATGGGGTATTTATTTTTAACTTGATCAGTAGCGTGGAGCAGAGCAAGCAAGCTGATGTTTAACTGCAACAGAGAAGATGTTCTTTGTGTTTCACTGTTGCTGTCATCACTTGTGGATTATCCTTGCTGGGTATCCCTCGGCCAGCCTGAATACCAGAGTAAAGGATTTCCCTCCTGCATCGGCTGTTCAGAGACTGTGGCTGACGTTAGGTCATTAGGGCTATAAAAGGTGACAGCCGACACCATTACATCAGTCTTTCTTGCGGTGGAGCCCAAAGCAGAAGCAGTTTGCAAGTGCGTCGGTCGGCCGTTGCCAGAGTGAGGAAAACCATCTAAAGCTAAGTACCTCATTGGGGATACTTTTTTTGCTTTTAACTGATGTCAGAAAAAATTAATAATTGTCTCAGTTGTGGAAAGCAGATCCCACACAGAGACTTCCATTCTCTCTCCGTCACTTGTTTAGGCCCAGACCACGACATCCCTGGGATGTCAGCTCTGTGCCCTGTTTAATGCTAGAACCATACGTGCAAGAGCTGAAATTGCAGCTAGACATTTTAGTGAGTCTTTTTCTCAATGTGAAATGGTGTCAGTCTCTCAACCACCTATGAACTTACCTAGAAAAAAGAAAGAAAAAGATAGAGATAGGCCTCTAAAAGTTAGGCCCTGTGGTGACTCAAGTCAAAAATCTGGTATTTTTCCACTCAGTGCTACAGCTGAACTCAGTGAGGCTCCTTCACAGCCAATGAACCGTCGCAGGCCTCTACCGAGATCTGTTTGGAGTCTGGTATGCCACTGGATCCACCTCCCTCTACTGGTATGTCACCTCTTCCTCACGCGGTTGGGTCCAGAGCTGCTTTGCAGGCACCGGCTTCCACTGAGACTCCTATGACTACTGAAGCCAGACTCAGAACTGCAACAACACCACCGGTCAAACTCTAAGACTACCGACCCATCCAGGCCCAAGCCTAAGACAACCCCCAAAAAAGGTCCCCCCTCCAAGGACCTAGCCACCGACCTACACCCAGCCAGCCTACTCCTTAGTCGCAGCAACTGCTCACGATGGCAGAAGACTTGATGACTCTTATTAGGGAAAGCCAACCCCAACTTCCCACCCCAGCCAAAAGAAAAAGAGACGCCTCCCCCGAGGCCCTCTCTGAACAGGATTCTGAAGACTTAGCCCTTAAAGAGTCTGACCTAGAAGACTAGCCCTTAGCAGCATTTGAGGACTCTGATGCTGATGACCCCATCCCTTCTGCCCCCCCACTTGAGGACCTTTCCTTTTGGGAAACCTTAAACTCTCTCAGAGAGCATTTTAATGGGAGGCCCAAGATTACCCTCAGTCTAAGAAGAGACTGAGGGAGTTCCTTGACCTGCCCCAGTATAAACCTCTAGCCATTTCACCTGTCCTGGATGTAGTGGAGGATGTTTTTCTAGAATCTGCCCTTTCTCCAGGCTCTCTCCCCCCAGCACCCAGAAAAAAGCAGACAGATATTACAGGGTGCAAGACACCCACAAATATCTTTTCAAGAATCCTACTGCAGACCCTGAAGTCATTACTCAAGGCCCTAAAGGAGCGAGGGCAAGCTCATCTAGAAATCCCATTCCAACTGACAAAGAAAGCAGAGCTTTAGACAGAATGGGAAAAAAGGTATACATTTCAGCCACTTTAACTGTGAGAGCATTAAATTGTCAATTCCATATGCTCAAATTCCAGCAAAATGTCCTTGAACTGATTAAACAGAAGTCAACTTCCATTCCTGACAATAGTACTACCAGAGAGTTAACAGACCTCATACAGTCTAGCTCTCAGGTAGCCAAAAACTCCTTACATTGTGGTTTTGATGCCTTAGAAGCTTCTACCAGGGCTGCAGTAACAGGCTCAGTAATCTGAAGTTATGCCTGGTTAAGGGAACAGCCTTTGCCTGACCAAGTCAAATCTAAGCTGCTGCCTTGGATAAAGACCAGTTGTTTGGTCCTAAAGCAGAGGAGGTCATTAAGAAAATGGAGGACAAAGCCAAGTCCATGCAAACTGTCAAGGACTTCTTACAGGTGCAACCTCCCAGGTTCAGCAGAAACTTCCCCACAAAACACTGGTCCTTTCCCTCACAGACAAAACCAGTCCAGAGAAAGGGACTCAGAGAAAGAACCACTAGGCATCAGTCCCACAGCCAACAAAGACCCAGGCAGTGGTCCACTGCTGCCCCTAGGCAAGGGAGTTCTAAGTCAACCCCCTTCTCCAAGGACTCACAATGACTCTCTTCCCTCCCTTCTGCCCCTCAAGTCACCTTACAGGCTAGGAGGAAGACTTTCCCTCTTCCTAAAAAACTGGCAGGCCATCACCTCAGATCTATGGGTCCTAAAAATTATTAACAGCGGGTACAGATTATATTTCAAAGAGAAACCAAAAAGGTCAGGTTGCCCAGACGTCCCTGCAATTCAGAGGACAGAAGCTTTGCTAGATCAGAAAGCTTCTTGCCCAGAGTGCTGTAGAACCTGTACCAAAGGAACAGACCGGAAAAGGATTTTATTCAAGACTGTTCCTGGTCCCCAGAAAAGAGGGCACCTGGTGCCCTATCCTAGATCTCTCCATCCTGAATCTGTCCTTCCTGGTTCCAAAATTCAAGATGCTGATGTCATCACGAAACTACTGATGTAAGCTCCTTCCACAAGCCTGACTAGTGACCCTAGATCTCAAGGATGCCTACGTCATATCCCTATCAGGCAGTCCTGCAGGAGTTAAAGGTTCAGAGGAGGGTCCCAACTCTTTCAGTTCTGCTGCTGAGAGAATGCTGTTTTGGACTGAAACTGCTTCCGAGAAGAAGAATGCTGGCTTTGAGGTCAAATCTGCTGGGCTGGCTGCTGCTGTTTTCATTGTTGGCTTGGGACTTAATGTGCTGGGCTTGGGACTTTGCTTTAAATCTGCTGCCCGTTTTTCGCTGCTGGCTTGGGACTTTGGGATGGGAATTATTTACAGGTAAGGTGTGTGTGTCTGGGGTGCGTGCATGTCCGAGAAGAACTGTATTTTATTTGGCAAAGTGTGTCCATTAATGCTGCCGCTTTATCTTCTTGTAAGTCCGTTAATGCTGCTGCAAAGTTAAACTGTCCGTTAATGCTGCTGTAAAGTTAGTTTAACAGCTACCGAAGGATGTGTGTGTGACTTAGTCCATTAATGCTGCTGCAGGTTCTGCATTTTATCTTCTTGCAAGTCCGTTAATGCTGTTGCAAAGTTAGTTTATCAGTCCGTTAATGCTGCTGCAAAGTTAGTTTAACAGCTGTCTTGTATTTTTTCTTCTTCAAAGTTAGCCGTTAATGCAGGTTCTGTATTTTATCCTTAATGCAAAGTTAAATAGCTGTCTGTTAATGCGACTGAAGGTAGGGGTGGGGTGTGTTCTGTATTTTATCCTTGATGCAAAGTTAAACAGCCATCCATTAATGCTACTGAAGATAAGGGTGGGTGTGTTCTGTATTTTATCTTCTTGAATGTAAATAGTGCTTACTGGTTATTGCAGAATTCTTTTGGCTACTATATTTTCCTACTTTGTGTTATGTTCTAGTCATGGAGTTAGTATTCTAAATATTTTTGTTCACTGGAACAATAGCAGTACTACTTTCATTTATCCATGCATTGATCGAGGTTAGCCTGAATTTCTATCATCCTTGACTACAATGGCCCATAATGCATTTTCTGAATTTTCTTTTTTTTTTTCTTCTAGGCAGGAATTCTATTATTTCAAGTAATGTATTATATCAAAATTTTGTTGGCTGGACACAAAAATTTAAGTACCATTGGAATGTGGACAATTGGAATTCACTTGACAGAAATGTATATGCTGAATGTTTTCTTTGGATTGAAGCTGAAGTAGTCCTAATCTCCCAAAAAGGGTACACTGCTTTGTAATAGTCTGTGTTTTTCACATTTACCAAGTCCTGTTTAATACAGTAGCACATTTTGTAGTAATCTCTGCTACAAGATATACAATATTTAATTAACATTTTCTAACACTATACAAAATAGTACAAATTAACATTGCACATATATTAACCTCGAGTGTCCTATACAGCTGTGGCATTGCATTTCTTCCATGTATACATTTTTAAAATTGTATATTGTAGACGTGATCTTTAATAAGGACAGAAATTACAGTGGGATTTTCTCCTCTATGTTAAGGTTTGGGTGATTTGGGTCTGAGGACAAATATTAATGGACTAAACACTCTAGCTAAAGGGAGCAAATCCAACCACAAACCACACTGCCTTGCAGTACATCATTCCTATTACACCATGGATGTTTGTTTTAAAAATGTATTCTTAGTTTCACTGCTTTCAGATGACATTACAGGCCCATGTACACTGTGTATGTAATGCACTTTAATCTCATTATTGAGGGCCTTGCTCAGACACTGAGGTTTAACAATACCAAGGTATTAGCATAAGCTGGGTAAAAGTAGATTTGCTGCCAATCTGACTTTAGAATAAACTGAGTGGCTGTCATATAGTTTAAAAATGGAAAATCTGGATGCTGTTTTGTTGTATAACCAAACCCACACCACCACTTGTTTTCAATGTTTCTTTGGTATGTTCCTCTTAATATTTGTGGTTTTCTAGCAAATTAGTGAGAAATGAATTCACTAAATGATAGCCATTTAAGTTTGTCTTCCTATTTTCAGAAAACGCATGGTAATGCAAAACATTTTATTCTGGCAACTTTTATAAGATTATACAAGCAATGTTTAAAACATGTCCCCTGTTATGGGCCTTTACCCCAATAAATGTTGGCTTTTTCCAGATTTCTTGTGCTGCATAGTTCTTCAGGGGGAGAGCAGTGTAATGCTGCTTATACTAAGTCTGTTTATGTTAGTAGCACAACAGGTAGAACACTTGCTCTTGATGCAGAAGGTTGTGGGTTCTACTCCCTCAGTATGTAGATGGATTGCTGATACTGTACTGTGTTGTACTTTTAAAGGGGGTGGATGCTGTAGTTTTGAGAATGTCCTCTTTGGCAGAGATGCCTAGTAAATAATGAACCTATTATCAGTTTACCATCCATTCCCTATTGCAGCAATATTACTAGCTTATTACTTTTTTAATGCAACATAGGCAAGTTATTCCTCAAGGGCAACAGGCACTTTCTACTTTCTTTGTAGATGTAAGGTTCTTCTCCCTTCCCAGTGATCATTCATTGCTACACATTTAAAAAAAATGGTTACTATTTACTACAAGGTCTGAGCTCTGGGGCCATATTTTGGTCATCTGTTCTTCAGTTTGCGTTTGAAAGTTGGTATCCCACAATTCCACTAGAGTGGGTGGGGTTACATAATTATGTATGCAAATTAGATGTTAATCAGCGTACAGATTTGTACCTATTTTTCATGGGCCTTGTCCAGATTTTTGATGTTTCCAGGTTGAGAGGTATGGCCCAGAGTGCTGTAGAACCTGTACCAAAGGAACAGACCGGAAAAGGATTTTATTCAAGACTGTTCCTGGTCCCCAGAAAAGAGGGCACCTGGTGCCCTATCCTAGATCTCTCCATCCTGAATCTGTCCTTCCTGGTTCCAAAATTCAAGATGCTGATTCTACAAGAAACTACTACCTAAGCTCCTTCCACAAGCCTGACTAGTGACCCTAGATCTGAAGGATGCCTACCTGCATATCCCTATCAGGCAGTCCTGCAGGAGTTACCCAAGGTTCAGAGGAGGGTCCCAACTCTTTCAGTTCTCTGCTCTGCCCTTTGACTTATCCACTGCTCCCAGAGTCTTTACCAAGTGCCTGGCCCCAGTCATTGCATTTTGCAGGCAGAAGGGCATACACATTTATCCCTATCTCGATGACTGCCTCATTCAGGCAGAAACCAAGGAAAAACTCCTGCAGGACCTCTCATTCATGCAAGCCCTACTAACCTCTCTGGGATTCACCATAAACCGGGAAAAGTCCCATCTGCAGTCCACACAAAGGATTACCTTCTTGGGCACCCTTCTAGACACCTCAGCACAAATTACCTTCCTCCCCCCATAGAAGCAGGCCTTCCTACAGTCTTACTTCACCCAACTGGCACACAAAACTCACCTCATTGCCAGAAAAATCCTGCAAGCCCTGGGATACATGGCCTCCTGCATCATGGTGGTCCCCTTGCCAGACTACACATGAGAAAATTGCAATGGTACCTAAGGAATCTCTGGTGCCAGCTCCCAGTCACTGGAACACCAACTCCCCCTGATTCCTTGTCTGGTGAAGGAATTCCTCTGGTGGGCCGAGGCTTGCAGCCCGAACAAGGGCCTCACATTTGTCCTTCAACCACACAGCCAAATCATAACCACAGACACATCAGACATTGCCTGGGGAGCCCACAAAGGAACCCTGCAAACTCAGGACTTTTGGAAACAGGGGATTCAGGGTCTTCACATCAAGCTGAAAGAAATGCTGGCAGTGCTCAGAGCAATTCTAACCTTTCAAGAGCACCTGTCACCAGGATTCCTTTTAGTCAAGACAGACCACACAGCTGTCATGTGGTACATCAACAAGCAAGGGGCACCCATTCTTACCCCCTCTGTCACTTAGCTGTGAAAATCTGGCAGTCAGCCTCAAAACTGGGGCTGCATCTGATAGCACAATACCTTCCAGGGAAGCAAAACACTCTGGCAGACCAATTAAGCAGGCAACACCTGGATCCCCATGAGTGGCAATTGCACAGGAAGACTTTCCTACAGATCAGTCAAATCTGGGGAAACCAAACCTAGACTTTTTTGCAAGCTACCAGAACCGTCAGCTAACAAAGTTTTGCTCAAGAGAGTTTCACCCAAAGGCTTGGAGGGTGGACACTCTCGCCTTTCATTGGGGCAGCCTGTTTGTAGACACTTTCCCCCCACTGCCTCTGATACCCAGGGTACTGCTCAAGATCAGAGAGGAAGGGCCAAGGGCTATCCTAATTGCTCCAGACTGGCCGAGGCAGCACTGGGTACCCCATGTTGCTCAGTCTGAGCAGGTACCCTCCCATACACCTACCCCCCTCCACAGACCTTTTCACTCAACAGGGAGGGAAGTTACTGCACTCAGGCCTGGCCACTCTCAAGTTAACCGCATGGTTGATTCCTCAAAGTCAGATAACACTGCAGCCCTCAGCAAGCTTTAGACATTATTAAGGAGGCCCGTAGACCCAACACCAGACAATCCTATTCAGCAAAATGGAAAAGGTTCACTTGCTGGTGCAGCAACAGAGGCACAGACAGAGTCTATGCCGCTTTCCCACTGGTTTGGACTACCTGGCAGAGCTCCTAGCAAAGGTGTTGTCCTACTCCTCTATCAAGACATGCTGCAGCTATCTCAGCATATGTCCAGGTGGAGCAGCCCTTGCTCTCTCAGCACCTCTTAAAACAGTTCTCATAGGTGTAGCTCACATCAGACAGCCTAGAAGGCCTCCTGCTCCAGCCTGGGATGTAAACTTTGTTTTGGAAAAGTTTACTCTACCCCCTTTTGAACCAGCATCCTCAGCAGATCTCAAATACCTGTCTTGGAAAACTGCTCTATTGCTAGCCATCATTTCTGCCAGGAGGCTATCTGAGCTCCAGGTCCTAATGGCCACTGAACCCTTCATCATTTTCCATGCAGACAGGGTCTCTCTGAGAACCAACCCCGCCTTTATGCCTAAGGTGGTCTCTGAGGTTTCCCTCAACCAGACCATTCACCTACCTACTTTCTTCCCAGAAACTTCCAATAAAGGATAAACAATTCTGCATACCCTGGACGTATACAGACAACTGAGATTTTACCTTCACAGGACCAAATCAGTCAGAAAAACTGACCAGCTCCTGGTTTTGTTCACCCCTGGGGCAGAGGGGAAGCTCATTAGTAAGCAGACCATTTCCAAATGGATCTCTCATTGCATACATTTCTGCTGTGCCTTCCATGGAAAGAGTCCTCCTAAATTCATCAGGTCTCACTCCACTAGAGCAGCTTCTACTTCCATGGCCTTCCTGAGAGGGATCCCTACCAAGGATATCCTGGAGGCTGCTACATGGAAATCTATCCACACAACTACCATCTGGCTACATTCTCCAAACCAGGGCAGGATTTGCATCTGCAGTCCTGCAAGGCATGCTAGCATCCCTATAGCCTATATAACATGCCTCCACCCACTTCCTCAGCTTTGGGAATCTTCCCACAAGTGATGACTGCAACAGTGAAACACAAAGAATATAGTACAGTTGTGTACACTTACCATAAATGTAGATGTTCAAGTGTATTCACTGTTGCAGTCCTGTTTCCCTCCCACCTTCCCGTCATTTTTATATATCCTGTTAGGGCCTCCTGACTACTGGGGCAAGAAAAACTGATGTAATTGTGTCGGCTGTCACCCTTTATAGCCCTGAACAACCTGACATCAGCCACAGTCTCTGAACAGCCAATGCAGGAGGGAAATCCTTTACTCTGGTGGCCGAGGGCTACCCAGCAGGGATAACCCACAAGCGATGACTGCAATAGTGAATATACTCGAACATCTACATTTATGGTAAGTGTACATGACTGTACTTTCTAAGGTCTGTCCATGCAGACATCACATTTATGGCCCACGGTTTATGGCCCTGCTTGTGATGTCCCACGCACCTTACAGTAGCCAGGATTAAGCTTTGGTATATGAGCTGGACGTTCGGGTCACCTGAGATGGAGGATCCCTACATGTGAGAATACAACAACATGAAAGAGAAGAACTTCTATGGTTATGATAAGATTTTACAGAACTAATCTTTTTCTGCTGTCTCCCTGGGTGTTTACCAAGTGCAGGGCAGTAGTCACAGTCCGTTCTCACACCTAGATGATTGGCTGCTAGTTGTGACAACCAAAGAGTCCTTATTAGCAGTTAGAAATTAGTTTTTACAGGTCTGCCTATCCTTGGCTATCTCTAAAGTAGACTAAAGTAATTTTCCTGAAAAAAAGTAAAGCCGCAGTATAAGTACCTTAACCCTACTTTTTTTAATAAGTTACCTCTTTCAGCCACAACAGTGATAGGGGAACAGAGCATTTGCTCTCACTGCTTGTGACATGGTTTTGGCTAATATCCCATTAATTGGAGGTTTGAGCAAAAAGGAGTGCAAGCTCTGTACTTGGGGAAAGGGAGACTGTAATGGTCTAAGGTGCTAATGTCAAACTCCTAGTGAAGAGTAAAAGAGTGCTGTTCTTAGCCCTTTTATGTACGTAAGAGCATGCATAGTTGCCTGTTTTAACATGTATAAACCTCTGGTTTCCCCTGAAAATAAGCCATTGGCCTAGTGGCACTATCTCAGTCAACAAAGTGTAAATAAATAAATAAGGATATTCAAACGAGTGCTTTGCTTGTACTTGTTTGTGCCCTATTATCTAGTCTTTTTTTTTGTTTGTTTGTTTTTTTTTTAACATTTGTTGACCGGGAAAGTCCGACTAGGTTCCACAGATCCTGTTTTCAGCGGAGGCCTGGGAAGAAATGCTCCAGAAGCATGTCTTTAGAATTTATAGTCTTTATAACGTATCCCATGCCTTCTGCAGCATGATGGCTTGCAGCCCCCTTTTCTTGGTCAGTGCATGGCATTATTCCCTAATAGAGAATGCCCCATATATCTTTTCCCTTTACGCATACTGGACTTCACATAAATGCGTTAGTGTCATCCAGATAAATCCTGACTGCACTTCGCCTGCTATTGGGTTTTGCTAACATTTAAGTTATGTATAGAATTGCATATTTTATCCTTTTGCTATACTGTACTACACATACCTATCACTTACAGTGTCTATGTCAGATAATAGAACCACATTTCACCAAAACTATTTTCTTAGAGACGAAAAGAGCGAATGTTCAAATCAGCAAAAAATGCCACAGGGAAATGAAGCACTTGGCCACTTTATGAACAAAGCACACACACTGCAGTATGTCAGACCAACTCAGGTGGGAGGCTGCCCCCCCCACACTCCCCTAACCATATATACTAATGCCTAGATAACACTACAGTGGGGAAAACGTCAGTTTCCTTACATTAGCCAACTGCTTCCTTTCCTTGTGGAATTTTTCGCTGATGTGAACGTTTGCTCTTTTCGTCTCTATGAAAAGAGTTTCTGCGAAGTGTGGTTCAATTATGTAAAGTAGACCACACTTGTGTGGCTTGCTGTATTTGTACATGCATATTAATGAATCTTGAAGTAAAGTTGTGTGGAACTTCTTATTTCCTTTCTACTTTTTCTGAGAAACTGGTACATCTGTGAACCCAGTAACAGTACCTCATTAATGACTTTGTAAGATTAAATACCTGAAAATATATATATATGTACATAGATACCTATATACAGTTGTTATTAAAATAAATATCAATTAGCCAAATTAATGTTACACAGAAAATAATTACATTGTTAGATGTGTGGTGTTAAGGACTTATATGCCCACTTTTCATGGCAGATAGGTTTGAACTTAATCCAACTATGTTGTGAAGAGCAACTTGTAGGAACATAACCTTTCCTGGATGCCCTTACACTAATGTTGAGGCTGCCAGGTATCTTATATTCTTATGGAGAGCACCACTGAATACTACAGTGTGCCTTACCAATGGGTTTGAGGTAAGAATACACCACACTTTTTCTGGCAAGTAATGGGTAGATAGGAACATTAAGAAAGTTGGTTTATGAAGAAGAAAAAAGGAAGGATCATTAAATGTGAAATAAAGCTATCCTAAACAAGTGGAACATATCTACTTGAATGGTTTTCCAAAATGTAGCTTTCTCAGTCTTGATTTCCTCCTTCCTAGTCAGAAGTACTCAGTATGAGCTTAACTACTTTATAAAAAGAATGACAATCTCAACAGAGCAATTCAAAAAAATAGGCAAATGATTTCCAAACAGTAAAATATGGAGTATATTTGTAATCTATTTTACTTAATTACTATAATTTGTTTGTTTTAAGAGAGGGACCACCTTTATTGCTCTAGTTGGCATGTAGAGTATGCCATCAAAACTACAAAGCTGTGGAAGTAGTGCACTTTAAGACTGAAACCAGAAAGTTTTCATTCTGTGACATAGGTATTGCCCATCACTTTACAATTTTACTACATGCCACAACAGAATTGTATGTCACAGATGCCTTCCCATTCTGCTGCTTAGAGGTGGTTTCAGTTTTTTCTACCTATTTCTTACAATTCTAATTTCCTTTCTGTTCCAGTACCTCTGAGAATGCTAGGGAGTCATAAGTGCTCTTACCATGCCGTTCTGTGTATATTGTCAGTGGTGCAGTCAGTAGCACTGAAATACTTAACATTTCCCTGGGTGATACAGACATTTTGTACAAGCAGTGCTCTCTTTCAGATATATTTACTCTGAGGAGAGAGCAAGACAGAAAGAGAGAGAGACAGAGACCCCCATTTCTGGCTGCCTGATTCCATCCCTGCATTTTGCTGTGCTAATACCATGCTTGGGAAACACTGTTGTTCTTTGCTGTAACATCCCTAATTAGATGTTACTGACAGCTTGTTTTGGGCAATGTCAGTTTTTCTGATTGCCTCTGCATCAATACGTAAAAAGGAAAATTACTATGTGTGACACACCTGGCTGCTTAGATGTCGCTAAGATTTTGTTCACTTCCTGCAGCGCATGTGTGTGCATGAGTGCGAATCCCATTTTTCCAATACTACAATTAATTCCGCCTATAGGATTTCATCAAGTTGAAGTACAACCTCGCCCCCCTTGACAAAGCTTCCAGCCAGCATGTTGCCAGATAGCTCCCAAAAGACAGGCAATGCTTAATGCGCGTCTACAATGAGGTTACCTACAACTGTGTCACAGCTGTTCTCAATATTCCAGAAACCAAGGGGATTGTGATAAAAATACGGGACATGAAATAACTAGTATTGCATCTGCAAATTGCTATGTGAAATTATACACTTTGGTACATAATTTACTGTTTGCATAACTGCTGCCACTATACATTCAGCTGGGTTTTAAGCAATTACTTCTCTAAGGCTGTAACATGGGCAGTAAGACTTGGAAATTTGCCAGTTTCTTTTTTTTTTTTTTTTTTGTATTCCTTTGATACTTCGGGAGATTTTCTGGACCTGTTCTGTCCTGGTTCACTTAGTCATGTCCCCTGCTAACTAGCAAAAAAAAAGTTAAGTAGCAAGGAAAGTAAGGGGGAGAGTATGTTTTCCTTCTGATCATGTGCTCATTGGTAATTAAGTAGCAGCAGGAGATCTGTTCACACCTTGCTGAAAAGTTACTTTTCATCTGACCCGAAAAACAGAGACAGAAAAGATGTAAAATTCCTAAAAAGCATTACAACAAATTTCAAAACTGACAGCAGACTGACTGGCAGTATAGCTGCTGCCCTTGGCATGGAAAGGCTTGGGGTTTGCTATGGTATAGAAGGAAATTGAGGATGGAGGGGAGGCAACAAAGTATTGGGGGGATGATTAAGAGAAGTAAGATTAACAGAGAGGTGACAGCTGCATTCCAGATGGCAAGAGCCATTATAGAACTGTAATATTGCTACGGTGACCTGACAAGAAAAACTGAGGAATTACAGGGCCACATAATCATGTTTATTTGTTATTTTGCTGACAATATCTGTCCAGGTGGATAGATCTCATTTGTAACAGAGACCCAGGGAGGAAAAAATCTATTATATGCCTGTCTTTTTACACAGGATTTGTGTACCAGTTTTATATAGATGGAATAAAAACAGTACATTACATTTATGATTATATTACAGATATCATTATTACAGTCTCTTTCATTTGAATAGTTATAGTAGACTCTACACGATGCCATATTGATTATTAAGTATAGCTGTAACTAAGGTTAATTCAGCTGCATCTTTGCTCTGTTTTATGTAACAAAATACCAGTTTATCTAAATTGCTGAGATCAATTAGTTATAATGGAAGCAAAAATATCATACGTACACTTTTTAAATACTGAGGGCCACTACTGAAATAGATGCAATGAGAAAAGGAGGTGAGATTACCATGAAGTTCAAAGGCAGAAGCAAAAGTGTGGAGGAAGATATTGTTTGGGAGGACTGTAGTACATTATGCACTCTAAGGAGAATGGAAAAAAGGGTGAGGAAAAAGTATTAGACCAACTTTGGGGAAAATAAAGGTTAGAAAACAGCTATAAACTGGCATAGAAAAGGCAGCATGATTGCTAACTGGAAAAATCTTTGCCACAATTCCAGGAACCAGCCTTCAATTCTGACTATGGGGTCTCCATATTTATCTCATATCTGTTTGAGTTTTCTCAGGGTATTCTAATTTTCTCCTTCCTCGCAAAACACACTGTTTAATTGACTATGCCGAAATTTTTATGTATTTATATGTTATACCTACCCTTTCCCTTGTTGTCCAAAGTTGTAGCTGAGAAAGGTATATAAAGCAACCTAGTTAATAAATGTTAAAATAAAAATAATAAAGATAAAAATAGATAATGAGTTACTCATGGGGTCTCTGTTATAAAGGGAACTACAACTGGAACTACTTATAAATTTATGGGTTCGTAGGTTGCTAGCTAAGTACTAATCCAGCTGCCATTGTGGGCCATTTTAAGCCTAGCTGTGTGTGTGTCTTTCGGCTTATCCCGATTAGGGGACGCCACAACGGAACTCTGGTCCGCTAATGTTTGGTAGTGGATTTTTACGTGCCGAGTTACCAGCCCTGACGCACAACCTTCAACGAAGGCATGCCCATTCACGCATGCCTCCACACAGAAGACACTCTAGCTTAGAATCGAACGGGACAACTTCTTGCTGTGAGGTGACAACGCTACCGCAGCACCACTACCGCGCCTAGCTAATTTCCCTTTTTTGTTCTCGAATTAACCTATCCCATTTGGTTAGAGATTGGTCTTACCCATCCCATGGTCTGTAATCATATATTACCTCTAATGAGGATCATACCATAGATACTTTGAGGTGACCCATGCATGGGATGAAGCATTTCAGAGCTGCCATTTGTTCTACAGGGGTCAGTCCTGGGTTAAATCCCATCCATATATCCAAGCTATGCTTGAATATGGACAGGGATGAGCATTATGTTATGTGGATTGGGAGCCTGTTCCAGAGCAGTGGTATCCCCTGCAAGATATACCTGTCCCTCCAAACTGTTTGGTTGATGTTGCAGAAAAGGTTTAGATCCCTAGTCTGAGTACTTCTGATGCCATTTTACTTGCTGATGTGCAGTAAATCCATCAGTTTTGGGTCGGAGGATGCTTTGTATGCTAGACACAAGTCACCTCTTAGCAGTCTGTAGGATACTGAATATAGTGACAGGGCTTTAAGTCAGTCCATGTAGGACATCTTGTTTTAGCCTTGTATTGTTTTAGTAAGGTATCTCTGTGGACGTTCCAGTCATTACATGCGTCTGGACAGATACATGCTAAAAGGGGCATTGTACTTAGTGATTGGCCTGATGAGGGCTGAGTAAAGGGGAACAATGACATCCCATCAGAAATGAATCATCAAAATCAAATAATTAGAAATTAAGGACATCTATGATCTTAAAATTGGTAATTAAGACATCTGTAACCTGTTGAAAAGGGGGATAAGTCAGATAATATCATGAAGTTCTTATACAGGAGTTCATCATTAGCAGGCATTTTAATGTTGTTGTCAGTGTTGTGAGTAATGTAAAGGAGAATGTTCTACAGGTATGAAACGAAGCAACTAAAAGCTGAGTCCCCTTTCCTGTTGTACATATTGTATGATTCAAGGAAGAACACTTCATCCCTCTCAAATGTCCCTGTTTTGGAGGAACATTCCTGTCTTTAGGCTTGATTTAGGATGTCCTTATTTTTGAATGCATGTCCCTAGTTTCAGGCTTGATTCAGCCTTTCACACAATTTTCTGAATCTTTGTCATCATGTGATTTTTGAAGTTGTTTAATGCAGAAAAACAAACTACATGACCAACATACTAGTGGCAACAATAATTTAAAGAAAGAGGACACATATCTTACAACTCCCTTTTTCTGAAGCAAAAATAGATCTTGCATGGCAGAATTTTGTGGTCTAGTTAATTAAACTCTAAAGATTTTACACTGCCTCTTTGATAATATGCTTATATTTTTCCATTATTTCTGTCACTCTTTTTTTAAATGAGTTTCTGAGTTGTACCACACATTGTTAGTGGAAGCAAGACAAGTTGTGTGCTGTTTGGTATTATACATTCTATGCTAATTAGATGTGCATATTATTAGCTGGGCATTCCTATTCTTCAAGGGCCTTTGTTCCTATATTCAATATCTGCAAGCTGAGAGATGTTTCCAAAGCAGAGAAGCAGCATTCTCTTTTCATAACATTATGATTTTTGAGAGGGATGAATACTATATCCAGTGCTGTAGAAGAATGTTGCCCTGACAATTTCGCAGATGACCTTAGCCTGAGTACTACTGAGTCTACATTTTGTTTGTCCAGCCTCATTACATTTTCACTCTTTGAACATGCCATTGCCAGCTACTTGGTAACAGTCTATAGAGTAAATATGGTTTAGTACATACATTTCTAATACACTGCAATGTATTCAGTTGATCCTGATAGATCAAGTGAACAACCCAATAAACATTCTTTACAGTAACTTCTCTCCATTCAGGGGGAATTCATCCCCCAACTAATATAACTAACTCCAGTTTTGACAAATATTAGGAAAAGTTAATTAGTTTCATTAGCTTGCCTGTTTGGTCATAGGAATCATAGGAAATACAAGACAATTGGGTATTGTGACCATTTATGCCTTTTAAGTACTCACTCTTAGTCTGTACCTGCTTTATCAAGGATGACTTGGCCATTCAAGCCAGGAGTGAATTTGTGAATTTCTATGTAGTCTTCCATTTCCCATTTGAAGGAAGGTAATGTATCACACAGCTTGATTTGCTACAATAGGAGTCCCTTGGGGGATGGAGGGGTGCATAATGAACCTATCTCTTCTCAGTGTTTTATTTATTTACTGATAACAATTTAGATCTCTGCTACTGGTGTTTGTGGGACTCTCTGATGTGGGGAGATACATGAGCTCCAAAACCACTATGAAAGGCAAGACAGATTTGCCATCAGAAGTCTTTAATGTACTGAATAAAGAGACAGTGTTTGCACTATGTTCTGGTCATTTAGGGGTTTTAAGACAGTGATCTTCGTAGTTAGGAACCTCTGTGGTCTTTCTTGTTGTTTGATATGTGTAGTGAGGTACATCTCAAAGGGGGCATTGAAATTAATAATTGTATAATCAATGCTGAATGTAAGGGGACAATGGCCTCTTTTGATCTGGATGATATTCCTTTGGCAAGTAGCAGTGCTAAGTAGGACTTTCCGGCAGCTGTTGTTACATGACGATCAAAGGAGAAGGAATCATCAGTCCATGTTCCAAGGTCTTTAACAACATTCTCCTTTTGGAGTGGGTCTTTATCTCTGTTATATGATGGGGGAGGGATTGTTTACTAAATGTGACAATATTGCACTTTTTAGCATTTAATTTAAGCCTGTTTTTTGTACACCAGTCATTTGTAAGTGTTAAGTTTGTGCTGAAGGGCTTTGACATCAGAGGGGAGCTTGACAATGACTCCCAGTTTTAAGTCTGAAAACTTGGTTAGTCAAGAGTTCTTGGTTCTTGGTCCAGAGATTAGAAGACTAAGTGCAAAACAAAAGAGGCCCCATCACTGAGCCTGTGGTACACTGCTGGTCACCTTCATTTTTTATGATGCAAACCTGCTACCCGCACCCTGTGGATTTTTTCTTTTAGCTAATGTGTGATACATCTTACTACATAGGGCTTTATTTGTAATGCATTAAGCTTGCTAGTTGTGCTAGCATGGGGGATGGTGTGAAAATGCCTTGGCCAGGTTAAGGTATGCTGTGTGGACAGTATGACTGCTGTCAACAGCTTGTGTGACCGTTTCAAAGAAGTTAACTTGATACATTAAACAAGATGCACCACTGATGTCAATCTAGTCTGATGAGGTTTATCTTTTAATATCATAGTTTATCAGGTTAGTCATAATATGTTCCATGGCTTTGCAAGTAAAATTTGTCAGACTGTTGGAACAGTGGTGAGGCTGCTGCATACTGATGCTGTGCCCTGAACCTCAGGGACAAAGCCAGTGACTAAACTCAGGCTAAATAGTTTAAGGAGTGACTCTGCCAGGGCTTGTTTAGTACTGTCTATGAAACAGCCAGGGATCAAGTCCTGTGGAGGAAGTATTATTTATTCTTACAGAGCACCTTCAGCACATGTTCTTTAGTGATGATGGGAAGTCTGAGAGATTCAGGGATACGTGGGCATGGGATAGTTGTCTCTAGGGTAGAATGTCCATTGGATCAATGTAACTGGTATCATAATGAATACATTCAGAGTACCATTGAATGTTATTTCTTCATTTGCTAATGCAGCTAAAGATGGACTTGTAATTCTTCTTAGCTTCACGTGCTAACCTGTGCTCATGGTCTGTTTCGTAGACCTAATAGTATTTTTCAAGTTTGTAATCAATTTTCTGATCTTAGCTTTGATATAAGAGTCTTTTGATTTGCTGTGTACTTTAAGGAGTTTTTTATTGTATTGTTTATTTATGTTGTTGGACCGCCAATATGGTGTTTTTTTGAAATTTTCCATTATGTTTAGATCTGGTTATCATTTCCATTTCTATTCACTTACATAAGTGGGCATAGAATTCCATTCTGAAGCTACCTCCTGTTAAAATGTCTGGAGTGATGCTGCTATAAGTGAGTTTTGAAACTTAGTCATAGAATTTGATGAGATTAGTACATTTGAAATTGCTGAATACTGACATATTGATCTAAGAGTGTTTAGACATTTGGAAGTTGAGGGCAACTAGTTTGTGATTTGCCTTAAACAGTGAAAGAGGTACAAGAGGAATAGTACATGAAAAAGCTATATCTGTAAGGACCAGGTCAAGAATATTGGGTCCTGTAGTGGGTTTGTTAACAATCTGGTCTAGGAGTTTTTGTTTATTAAATCTAAGAACTTTTGGGTATATACTACATTGGAGGTGTAGCTACTGTGGCTTACTGAGGTATAGTTAAAGTTTCTCAAGGTAATGGAGTTCTTGCTTATAGGGAGTTCATCAAGTACATTTAGGAACCTTTTGTGATTTTCAGGGGACATAGGGGTGTTTCATAACAGGCTGTAAACTGCAGATGGTCCTATTTAGTGTGGTTTGGAGTTCAGTGAGTTCCATTTGTGGGTCTCTAGGGATCTGTCTAGAGGTGATATGGTCCCTAAAAATGTGAAGATGCCACCACAGCTGCATCAGATTGTTATGTGAAAATCACTGGTATGGAAGTAATGCTTTCTGAACATTTAAACAAAATTTCAGTAATTACACATGTGGATATATTCCAAATGCAGGAGAACCTCAAGATCGAGCAGGTTTTTTTGGAGACTTTTAGAACTGAGCAGAGACATTCTGATGTTGTCCTAATTTGGGGTTTGATATGTTAATTACATTGGGATGTTCATTAGCTGGTCATTGTTTAATACATTAATGTCCGGTACACTGCAATGGATTCAGTTGCTTTGGCTGAATAGGCCTGATTGTTTTGAGTTTTAGCATACTGAGCAATTGAGTGAGGGACCCACAATTGAAAACAGTGGATACGTTCATTCAAGCTGTACTGACACGTTAAATTAGCAGATCCTGTTTTGCATGTTACAACACATTTTAATCCAAATTAATTAGCCAATTATCGCATGTAAGAATCAAACCCTGCACCTTGTGTCTATAAGGTAAACACCTTACCATTAAACCAACCTCCCCTCTCATCTTTGTGAAGTGCACAGTTATTTGTAACAATTATGTCATTTATGCATACTCCATCCCATATTTTCATCTAACAGTTTCTGTTTTATAGAACTTAAATGAAATGCTGGTTTCCTCAACATACAAAATAATGTCTGTGACCTAAATAAAAGTAACATATAGTCCCTTGTAGAAACTCAGGTGCTGACAGTCCTAGATAAAATATCTCTTCTCCATAACCAGTAATCTGAGCATCCAGTTCTTTTGTGTGCTATAATTTGGACAACTGGTACCTTACTGTGTGTTTTTAATAAATGTCCATGCGTGAAATTTGTGAGACTGAGTCACTGTTGTAACTCCTGCTCAAGCAAAGAAGTATTTCTTTACTTTCTTATATCCATTGTAGTCTGCTCCTTTCTTGTCCTTGAAAACTCATACAGGGTACCCTGTCAAATGTGTAGAAAGTCTCTGAACACTGTTAGCTCAGTCCCACCCACCTGGCCAATGATCTACTCCAAAGTTACTGTATAACCATTTAAACTCTCCTACTGGCCAGCAACTTCAGCTGTGGCATGACTGTGTGTGTTGTGATGGATTTCACAACTGTTACTGTTCCCACAATAGTGGCAGTGAACATTTGGAAGTGTTGCTCCAGAGTAGCCATGTTGTCAGCAAAGCAGAATTGGATTGCTTCTCCCACAAACATGACAGAAGTTTTTCAAACAAGTATACTCCCTCAGGGACACAGGGAGTGCGTTTATTGTTTATGCCCGGCATACTTGGACATCTCCTGCTTTATTTTTGCAGGGCATTAGTGACAGAAGGAACAAGTTTGTCTTAAAAGGCCATCTTCCATCTTCTGCTCCTTCCACTGGTACTTCTTCATCTGGGGCTCAAACCCCCTCTCATAAATCCGAGGATCCCAGGGAGCACCGAAAACGCTCCCCTGCATGAGCTTCTAAGTCAACACTTACACTGGCACCTCTTAAGAAGGTTTTGAAGAGTACGCATCTGAAGTCTTCAGACCCAATGTCTACTGTTGTCAAGACTCCTTGGCTCTGTACTCCCAAGGTTTTACCTGGAGCCTGTATCTCGTGGTTCAGGTCTCCCTTTCTTCAGGAAACTCCTAAAAAGACTTCCAGGCCACCTTCCACTTCTTCCTTTGTTAGGTTCTCTTGAAATCTTTCTGAAGCAAAGGTGGATAGGATGATGAGAAAATTCCTCAGAACACGGGTCCAGATGAGGGTCTTACTTTCTCCTATTGTATTAGTGAACCCTAAACCTTCTTTCCAGCCTGTTTTTGCTTCTTCTGTGATTCGAACTACAGTTTAAGAGTCCTCAGATCTGAGAGCCCCAAGAGTCGAACTATCAGATCTGAAGATTCTGCTATCTTCCACTCTGGCAACTTCCCTGACCCAGTCAGCTCCTACCAATCTGGAATATGATGGCCTTTTGAGCCAAAGCATCAGCGTTGGATCTGATGAGTTGACTTTGACTCCCAAGCTTTCAGAACCATTGCTTCTTCTCAGGGCTTCAGAGTTGGACAGCTCGGTTGTGACTCCTCCCTCAAAGCAGGGGGTCAGGGAGGGCCTGGGATAGTCTATTCTGAGAATCTGGGCTCCAATCTGATTGTCCTTGGCTTCTCCCAATCCCTCCGCCTTCAAGGTGGTGGAGAGGATTTTCTGTCACCCCAGAGCAGTTTTGACTTTTGTGCCTTCGGTTCCATTCTCTGTTCTCTCTTCATATCCTATGTCTATGTCTACTTATCCTACACCTCAGGGACAGCCAGCCTATATCAACTTCAAAGCAGTTCCTGCCAGGTAACTCCTCTCTTCTTCCAAAACCTCTTCAGAACACCCCACTGAAGAGGTTCCTTGGAAGAGGTCATGCATGAGGAGGCACTTGGATTCCCCACAGGAATCCCTCACAGAATACACTGATTTTGAAGAAGCAGAAGGGTCCCCTAGATCTCCACCTAAGGATGTCTCATTTGGAGACATCTTAGAGATCTTTCACCAGAAAGTTGGTTGGTCTTCCTGAACCCCTTCCCAGGAAGAATTGGTGCTGTTGGAAGCCTTCAAGTCTGGACTATGTATGTCTTAGGTTGCCCCCCCCCCCCACACACCTTCGTGGATGAGCTTATAAACCTTATCTCCTGCAGGACATGGAAGGAACTGGACTCCATGGAACCAATCCCCAAACGGCCAGACAAAATTTTGAGCACCCCCTCTGACAGACAGTACTGGACCATGGGAATGCCTGTAGATTGTCAAGTACCTTTCCAAGAAACACGTGGAGACTTTTCCCCCAGAGGCAGAGGGGGAAATAGCTACAGTGGAAGGTGCCAGTCACTAAATTTAAGTTATTAATTTTATATTAACTTAATTTTGTTTTATTAAACCATTGCCTGGTTGTAGTGGATTAGAATGAGTTTTTAAACTTTTAACATAATTAAATTGTGAATGGTTTTAAGTGCATTGTGGCTACTATTTTAAATTCATTTTGTATTTGGCATTTTTTTTAATACCATGTGACATGTTACTGTGGTTATAAAACTTTTTGGATCATTGTTTTATGTCTGAAGAAGTCTTGGGAATTGTAAAGATAAAAGTGCTAATTATTAATTAAAGTCATCTGAGAGCTATACTTCCTGTGTTGTTGGTTTTCCTTCACAGTTTTTACTATGCACTGATGAGATTTTAGATGAAAAAAAAGCAATTCTTTTATCTCTTAAACTGTAGCAAATTGCTCACTACAAATATAGCAAGCAGTTGCTACAGTTTAAACCTTACACAGATCACTACAGTGGTTATGTTTGACTGCAAATGCTGTAACTATCAATAATCTGCACATTTAACAATGTCAGTGGCATTGAGAGGAATGCATGAGTTATATATATATATGTGTGTGTGTGTGTGTGTGTGTGTGTGTGTGTGTGTGTATGTATATATGTGTGTTTTATATATATATATATATATATATATATATATATATATATATACTCTGTGTGTGTTTTTATATATATATATATATATATATATATATATATATATATATATATATATATATATATGCACACATATGGAAAACTTCCTATATTATATCATTACACAAAGGAGGTAACTCCTTTGAATTCAACAACTACCGTCCTATTGCTATTTTATCACCCTTATCAAAAAAGTCTTAGATCGGGTCATACACACACAACTCATGGACTACCTTCAAAAAAACAATTTGCTATCCAAAAACCAACATGGCTTTAGACCCTTTCATAGTACCACCACCGCACTAATAACATTCACTAACAGCATTAATCGGTACAGAAATAATGGCCAACTAGTCTCTGCCATATTATTAGACTTATCTAAAACATTCAATATGGCTGATCATAACAAACTTCTCCATACTCTATCTACCCTAAAACTCAGTTTCTCCTCCTTCACATGGTTTCAGAACTATATATCAGGTTGCCAACAGACTGTAAAATGGCAGAACCGAATATCCTCTCTACTACCAGTATCCCTAGGAGTCTCACAAGGCTCCTTCCTACGTCCATTACTCTTCACTCTATTCAACAATCAGTTCTCATCCTCCATGTCAAAAGCCACAATAATTCAATATGCAGATGACACCATAATCATATGTGCTGCCCCAACACTCGAACACCTCCACTCCCAAACACAAGAATGCTTCTCACAAGCTGAAACCTGGTTTAGCAACCACCAACTTATTCTTAACCCAGCTAAAACCAAATTACTCCTCATCACCTCTTATAGACCCTTCCCCCAATTGGACAACTTCACTATCACCTCTAATAACAAAACCGTTATTACCCCAACTACCCACACCAAACTTTTAGGCATGGAAATAGCCAATCACCTAAGATTCGACTTGCATATTGCTCAAACTGTAAAAAAGGTTCACAAAAAACTGGGGCTGCTTTATCGCAACAAGCAATTTCTCTCCAAGCGATCCAAAACCACAATAGCCAGGACACATCTACTATCCACCCTCGTCTATGCATCCCCAGTATTTGCCAACCTCCACAAAACAGAACAACACAAACTAGAGACCTGTTATAATAAGATAGCTAAATTTGCAACTGAATCAGCATATAGAACACACCACTGTGTATCTCTCAAAAAACTGAACTGGTTAGAATTCCCTCAACTACTTCAACTCAGTCAGTTGTCACTAGCACATAAGTTATACCATCACTCAGATAAAATCCCAGCCCTCCAAATCCTAATACATCCTCACACCACAGCAAGAACCTTGAGATCAAGCACCCTTAACCTCCTTGAAGTTACAAAGCATAACAATGAGGCAGGAAAATCTCTCTTTAGCTGATAGGTT